>NW_024104778.1:0-210947 GCF_003945595.2 Pipra filicauda | reverse complement strand
CTCTTGACCTAGTGCCTGAAAATTGATTTACCCTGTGGCATTAGCTGCCTCTCATGGCATGTCAGCTTTGCCTTAAAAAGCGGGAAGGATCAGACCAGGAGCAGTAGCAGTAGTAAAAGCACTGTCTATTACTCTTATCAAGGGGCAATAGGAAGAGGATCAAGACAGGAACCTGGAACTTTTTTAATGTAAGGTACTGTTTAAAGCTGCTACTTATAAAATTTCCATTAACTTTGCAAATGGAACAAACTAGTCCGAACCTTCCGTGATTTAATGTAGATCCCTCTTGAGATCTGTTGAAGAACTTGTGAAATATCAAGTACTTGCTGAAACAGCAAACAAAAATGCCTGTGAGGTTTGAGCAGTCACCCAGGAGCAGGACCCATGCAGTTCAGGCTGGCTTTGTGTCAGGATATTTTCATGTTTTCACCATGGATAAAAGGCAGCCCCTCTCTGACAGCTTAGAGCTGGCAAATCCCTGGCCCATGGCAGAGCATTGCTCTTTGTGAGACCTAACTTAGGTTCTAAGTGGACAATTTTCCATATGCAGTGCTCGCTATTTTACAAAACTGGTCCGGTGACCTAAGTAGTATCTTAACTTGTCCCTGAGCACAATGTTCATCATCATGGCTAGGCTTCGCGAACGAAGATTTGGGAAGGCTCTATCCACATTTGCTGCAGGCACGCTGGTGGCTTATGAGGCCAATACGTGACAGACAAATCCGATTGCAAAAGGCACAGCAGAAAGACTCCTTAGAGGTGATTCGGCAATACACGGGGCTTGTCTGCGTGGCCTTTTTGCTCGAAGGGTATACTGCGGTGTTTTTCAAAGGAGACCGCTGCGTTATAATGGTGTGTCTCTCAGGCCCCCGATTTGAGCAAGTTACCATTATGGTGATCAATATGGCCAAGGCTGAGAATGTTGTTTCAGGGAGTCCTTGTATGCTTTTCTTCGGGGCTATGCCTCTCTATGCGGCAGCCAGGGGCAAGTTCAAACACCGTGAAAGCAAATCGTGGAGGCGGTGGTCCTTCATCATGTAGACATGACCTGCCCAACGCAGCTGTGTTCTCATCAGCATGGCCTCGATACTTGTGACTGCTGCTTGCTCTAGAACAGATGTATTGGTCACATAGTCTGACCAGTGGATGTTTAGAATTGTACGGAGGCAGCGTTGATGGAAGCGTTCTAAGAGACGCAGGTGGTGGCGGTAGATGACCCATGATTCAGATCCATATAAGAGAGTAGACAACACCATGGCTTTGTAAACACTGATCTTGGTGCTTTTCTTCAAGGGTTTATTACGCCATACTCTTTTATGGAGTTTTCCAAAAGCACTATATGCCTTTGCTAATCTGTTGTCTATCTCTCCGTCAATCTTACCATCTGAGGAGATGAGGCTACCGAGGTAATTAAACTGTTGGACTGATTTGAGCTCTGATTGACCAATGGTGATGTGGGGATGATGGGGGACATCCTGAGGTGCAGGCTGATGGAGGACCTCTGTCTTCTTTAAGCTGACCTCCAGACCAAAGAGCTCAGCAGCATCTGCAAAGCAGGATGTTAAACGCTGCAGGGCTGCTTCTGTGTGGGCAACAAGGGAGGCGTCATCAGCATAAAGCAGCTCCCGGACAAGATGGTTTAAGGTCTTGGTGTGGGCCTTCAGTCGCCTTAGATTGAATAGACTTCCATCAGTACGGTAACGAATGTAGATACCGTCCTGATCATTGAGGTCTGCTGTGGCCCTTTGGAGCATCATGCTAAAGAAGACGGTGAATAGGGTAGGAGCGAGAACGCAGCCTTGTTTCACACCATTCTTAATTAAAAAGGGCTCAGAAAGTGCATTGCCATATCTGACTTGGCCATGCTGATCCTTATGGAGTGAGATAATCATTTTGAGGAATTTAGGGGGACAACCTAAACGTTCCAAAATCTGCCACAGACCTTTTCTGCTCACAGTGTCAAAAGCCTTGGTGAGGTCGACAAAGGTTACATAGAGACCTTTGTTCTGTTCCCTACACTTCTCTTGCAGTTGTCTGAGGACAAATACCATGTCTGTGGTGCTCCTGTTGGCTCTGAAACCACACTGACTTTCAGGAAGGATACTTTCTGCTATAGTGGGTATTAGTCTGTTCAAGAGTATTCTTGCCAGGATTTTGCCAGCAATGGAGAGCAGAGTAATACCACGATAGTTTGAGCAGTCAGATTTAATTCCTTTCTTCTTATACAAGGTGATGATGACTGCATCACGAAGGTCAGATGGTAGTTCGCCGAGTTCCCAACAGCGCACCACGAACTCATGGAATTTGGTGTGGAGTGCAGGGCCCCCATGTTTCCAGATTTCAGGTGGAATTCCATCAATCCCTGCTGCCTTGCCGATTTTCACCTGCTGTATGGCCTTGAGGGTTTCTCCTAAAGTGGGGGCAGTATCCAATTCATACTTTACTGGTTGTTGTGTGATGGACTGAATTGCCGAGTCTTGGACTGTGCGGTTGGTACTGAATAGAGTCTGAAAGTGTTCAGACCATCGATTCAGAATGGAGGTTTTATCTGTCAGAAGTGTTTGACCATCAGCGCTGAGTAGAGGGCTTTGTTCCTGGTATGTAGGCCCGTATGCTGTTTTCAAGGCCTCATAGAAACCTCTGTGATCACCTGAATCTGCGCATAATTGAGTTTTTTCAGCTAGATCAATCCACCATTTGTTCTGGATGTCACGGAGTTTCTGTTGGAGTTTGCTGCACGCAAGACGAAAGGCTGTTTTTCTTGCGTGACAGGATGGCAGTGCAAGGTGTGCTTGGTGGGCGGTTCTCTTCTTCCTCAACAAGTCTTGGATTTCTTGGTTGTTTTCGTCAAACCAATCCTTGTTCTTCTTGAGGGAGAACCCTAAGGATTCTTCGAAGGATTGCAGGATGCTGTTTTTAATATGATGCCAGATTGTTTCAGGAGAGGAATCTGCAGAAACTGTGGGAATGTTATCGAGCTTAGTTTGAAGGTTTGCCTGGAAACTGTCTCTTACTGTGGTTGATTGGAGATTGTTAACTTGGAGTCTTCTCCTTGGGATGCTGCCCCTTTTTGGTTTGAATTTGATCTTGAAATTGAGTTTACAGCGCACCAGCCGATGGTCT
This sequence comes from Pipra filicauda, assembly GCF_003945595.2. Classification (NCBI taxonomy): domain Eukaryota; kingdom Metazoa; phylum Chordata; class Aves; order Passeriformes; family Pipridae; genus Pipra; species Pipra filicauda. The sequence goes on along the minus strand of NW_024104778.1, from coordinate 207,824 downwards.
GTTTGGCATTCTGCGCTGGGCATCACGCGGGTATGGTGGACATCGCGGACATCTCTCCGTCGCACCAAGACATAATCGATGAGGTGCCAATGCTTAGAACGGGGGTGCATCCAGGTTGTCTTCAGACTATCTTTCTGCTGAAAGATAGTATTAGTGATGGTGAGTTGTTGCTCTGCACAGAATTCTAGCAGAAGTCGACCATTATCATTGCAGTTTCCAACACCATGCTTGCCTAATACACCTTTCCAAACTTCAAAATTCTTGCCTACTCTAGCGTTGAAATCACCAAGGATAATGATCTTATCGTCTGCAGGGACCTTTTGGGTAAGGAGGTGCAGGTCAGTGTAAAATTTATCTTTTTCATCAGGGTCAGCTTGGAGAGTTGGGGCATATATACTAAAGATGACAACATGTTGCTTGTTGTTTAGTGGAAGGCGTAGGGAGATAATGCGGTCAGAGTGACCTGTCGGCAGATTTTCGAGTTTAGGAACAATAGAGTTTTTGATCATGAAGCCAACTCCTGAGAGGTGTTTTTCGGTTCTGGGCTTGCCTGACCAAAAGAGTGTGTAACCGGCACCATGTTCTCTGAGGCTGCCTTCTTCATGAAGGCGAACTTCACTGAGAGCGGCAATGTCGATGTTGAGACGAGCCAGCTCATGGGCAATTAGGGCAGACCGACGCTCAGGACGTCCGCTATCTGCAGAATCGAGCATGGTTCTGATGTTCCAACATGCTAGAGTTAATTTAGGTACACCTTTGGAGGCAGGTGCGTGCCTTTGACTTTTCTTTGTGCGACCGCATTGGAGGAAGATGCCCGTTGGCCTGCGGTTAACCAACCGGGTGAAAGTGGAGATGAGCTTTGTTTAGGCCACCTTTTCTAGGCCCCTCTCCGAGTGGAGCAAGCAGTGCTGTCCTTGGAAAGGCTGCTTGGTCGTTCAGGGTGCTGCCTCAAGAGACTGTCATCTCCGGTCAGTCTCAAATGACCAATATCCTGAACCGCCTGCATGCAGGGTTGAGTCTGCGGCTCCCAGTGCATCTTTCACCTGCCGTTTCGACCCTCGCCCGTCGCTACAGGACTTTTTGCATGTGGTAAAGCCTTCAAGCCTGCGCAATGGATTTTTTAGGTGAGATGCAGTATGCGCGGAACTGAACCCACCCTTTAATCCTGAGGTTCATCTGCCAGGGCCGAGCGAGCTTGGACGGTGGCAGTGAGGTCCTCAGGATGTAGGTTTGATTAGAGTAACCTTCTCTTAGATGGATGGCCTTACAGGGCTAAGCGAGCTCCATCTGCCCGGGTTTGGAATTAGAGTTGACCTTCTCCTAGGATGACTGCCAGAAGGCTAATGAGCTCATCCTGCCCACAGATTTATTGTATCCGACCCTGTAGTTTTGACCTGTCTGGCATGGGTGACCCTACTGAAGGCATGTACCATCGCCAGCGTAGCTCGCAACCACATAGGGGTATACAGATGCATTCTTACTATTAAAAATGATTAGGCCAAGTCTTACACTACCTAGGTTTCTGCCATCTGTCTATATTCAATCCCAGGGAAGCACCCAGGAACAGCCCTTTGTCCTGACCAACCTTACAGTATGTAACAGATAAATCCAGGACATACCAAACCTGGGCAGTAGCCACGGGTGAACCAAAAACAAACAAACGAGCGAAACTGTTCTGGCCACCGTACCCATCTAGGGCTCGAGGCCCTCTCTAGGCCCCAGTCCGACCAAGAACTCCAAGCCCCAGAGGAAACTATTAACCACTCTGATCTTGTCCTCCCCCCACCATGTTTCCTCATATCTTCCCACGCACTACCCACCTGACCACCCTCCAGTCCGAGGACCCCCACAGCCTGCCCGGCACCCCTCACCTCCCCCCCCCCTCCCCAAACCAGACCGGCAAACCTCCGTGCACTCCGAGGCCTCAACTCTCCCTCCCCTCCCACGAGGGCACAAGGTCACGCCGGCGAAGCTCCCTCCATCCTCCCCCGCTGGGGGGGGAGGGGACCGGGGGCGGCCCCGCGCGGGACCCCGGGGCGGCCCCGCGCGGGACCCCGGGGCGGCCCCGAGGCCGCGCGAGAACCGCGGGAGCGACCCCCGAGGCCGCGCGAGAACCGCGGGAGCGACCCCCGAGGCCGCGCGAGAACCGCAGGAGCGACCCCCGAGGCCGCGCGAGAACCGCGGGAGCGCACAATGTTACTGTTATGCTAAAATGTGTCAGGCAAATAGGTTTAATTTTTTATGTCCATGCATCTTGGCTGTTCAAAAAAATACCAATTTTAACTGTTCCCTTTAGTCATTCTTTAGTTTTCATCATTGCCCTTCCTCCTGAAAGAGCAGTCAGCTAAGCCTAACTGCTTTGGCTGTGCTGTGTCTCAGAGCAGACACATGGCCAGCTCTTACAGCTCACTTAGCACAGGGGACCTTTTAGCAGCACAGTGTGCTGACCATTTTTTAGAGTTGCCCCTACCACGAGGGTGTTCTAGGTCTTATTGCTCACTGGGCAATGAACAGGTTGAGGAAGAGGGAAAAATCCCCATTTGTGTTCAGCAGTGGCTGACAGCTTCCTCAGACACGAGATCACACGTGCTTTGTAAGCATGAGTGCAACCACTGAAATGTATAATCCATTTCTAATCTCTTACTCTTCTCCTGCAATGAATTGTCCTGCTTAATTTTATGTTGTATTAAAATATCCAATTAATCAGTTTTTAATGTCTCTAAATGCAGCCTTGTGATTTCATTAACTGTCTCTTCTTCTCTGTGTTGCGAGAGAGCACTTGATTTACCCCGCCTATACACTCCATTGCTTTGGGTTCTTCTGGCATGTCCCAAATTAGTTAATCACTAAGGTGAACTGCATCAGTCTATTTAATTTTTGCTCACAGAGGACTCTCTGTTTCCCTTACAATGCTCATTGTATTCCTCTTAGACTCTTGCTGTCTCTGCTCTTATGGTTTTGGAAGAATACTTGTGAGTTTATAGCATCATTATAGTTATCTCTGTGTTCTGTTCCAGTCTCTGGCATTTGTCTGTGTTCTGGACAGCTTTGCACATGCGTCATTGTTTTGTAAGATTCTGTTACATCAATAGAGCACTGCAAGTCAAGTTTTGCAGGGCAGTGGGTGTAGATTTGAAAGCAGTCACAACATTGGTGGTTGACTATATTTAGTTGCTGGTTTAGTCTCATGTTTCCACAGTCACTTCACACATTACTTCATTGACTGGAATGGAAACTGAACTGAGCCTTTTAGTGGAATTATTAGTAAGGATAAAGTAGTTCACACAAGCAGCCTTGTCAAATTCAAATTGTCTTGATTTATGATTAATAATCTAGGCTCAGTCATTTAGATGGATGTTTAAAAAAAAGTTGGAGGTATTGACAAAGTTTTGAAAAACAGTTCTTTACACTGCTGAAAGAGACTTCTGGAAATAATAGAACAGTAAATGGTTTAAAAATATGTGTGTTTTTTAAATTATTGAGTAAATAATAACTATAGGATCAGTAGAAATTGCAGAAAGGTACTCTGTATTTCTTTTGTCTTTTGTGAAGTGTGGGCCAAAATACTATTGTTATTTAAAGATTCATGGATTTTAGAAAGCATCAACCAGATAATATTATATGTTGATATTATTTATATTATTTAAAATTTTTCTAAATTCTCAATATACTGCAATTATGATAGTCCTGTGCCAGTATATTAAAAGATATGAAACAAGCATGGTGAAATCTTAGTCTAAAAAAAAAAGTTAAAGTATGAACATCTCTCCCATTGTGTTGAGGAGAATTGGGGAAGGCAGTATTTTGTCATAATACGTAAATAAAAATGCAGTATGCAAAATTCCTGCTTTTTGTTACCTATTTTTGTCCTTCCCTGTCACATACATGCACTGTTTTTCAGACAAACATTCCTTTTTATTTTTTTTTTCAGTTATTAGTGCTAAGTCTTGTTTTTCTCTTACAGTTTTTTTGCACCATGTTCTGTACCATTTCATCAGCTGCATCTCTTGGGTAAAGAATGAATACGTTCCTGTACCCCCTATAAGATGTCCTCAAGCAGCAGAAAGATTCATATATCCCATATGGAGCTTTGTGGCTTCAGGTGAGAAAGAATTTATTGAAGCAGATGAATTTTGAAAGTGAACTGATTTTATGCAAATGTACCAATGAAAGTTGGTGATTCAAATGTCTGTGGGCTAAATTATAGAAAAAGTGTTTCTTGGTTAAAAATTCTTCATGAAGAACTTTAAAATACATTATGAAACAAGAACTGGAAAATAAATCTCAAACTACTGTAAAGCAGTTTGAAATATAACACTATTTTTTTCCTTACTATTACTGTTTCCAATTTTACTTATTTATTGATTTTTGTTATTAACTTTTTTTTGGTCTTCAGGTCAGTTGTTTTTAGTATCTCTCTCTATAGCTTTTGCACCAGTTAACCTAAGGTGTTTTATTTAAAATATCCTAAAATGCATAGGGTATTGCCATGTTTAATGACAAGGAATTTTCACTGGATTGGCAGTAGATGTGGTGTTTTGACTGCTCTGGCAGAGAGATTACTTTTCCAGTTCCCTCTTCTGGTCAGATGATTCGGAGTGGAAGTTACTAATAAGGAGAGATTGACATATGTAATAACTTATGTGGACTCCCTATGGAATAAAGCCTTGTTTTACACAGTGAATATAAAAATATTGAAATATATCTGTCTATTCTTCAAAAAAGAAAGAATTTAAAATTAATACAGCCCAGCCAATGTGCCTGTACACTCTTTTTAACAACTTACCTCTAAAAGAAAAGTTACTTGGCTAACAAGATGCAGTAATAATTCCTGATCTCTCCTGTTTGTTTTGGGGCTTTTTCATTTTGTTTTTCTTTTAATTTTTTAAGCATGGAACTTCATCTCTTGCATATTGCACTGGTGTTTTCCACAGTGGTTTTTAAAATTAGGTTACATCTTCAGCTGATTATATTGCAAAGTTTATTTTTAGATTAGTTTTTTTATCACTGCTGGAGAATTATACAAAAAAAATAGACACATTGAGATTTTTTTTTCTTTGTATACTGTAATACTCAGAAATAGTTTTGCACATGGGAAAGGATTAAAATAGCAACAAGAAAATACTGTAGAAAATTGTGGACAGCTTTTACCTTAGGGTTTTGGTGAATCAGCATGCAGTGTGCAAATCGTGCCATTTCCAAAGCAGTTCTTGTTCTGAGCAGTCCATGTTACCCTTCTGCAGAGGTTTTGTCTTTGGGTTCATGAGATGGGATCTGCATGTGCTCCAGTCTCTCTCTCAGTGTGTGTGTGTTTATGTGTCTGTGTGTGCTGACCACCTCAGCTGCACTTTGTTCTCACTGTACTTGATCTGCTCCACAGCTTTGCCCAAGGGCGGGACTTTGCCAACCAGCTGCAGAGCCATTTCCTGCACATGTGTCGTTCAGAAGGCTCCCCAGTACTGAGGAGCTCCCAGCTGATATGTGGTTAGCAGATATTTGGCAAAAATGTACATATTTCTAAGTGCTGTGTGTAAGCATTTCTTTGTGGGTGTGCTGGTTTAAAGGTAAACCGGCAGGGGAAATGAATCCAACTCAAAGGAGAGATTATAAGTCAGAGTAACAATTTAATAAAATAATAGAGTAAATACGATTATACAGACAAACAATTGGTTTTAACCCACAAAACCCAAATATATAACCCAGCACCCTGGGGCATGAACAGAGTGGTGTTCGTTGGGCCCCCTGAGTCCAAAGTAAAAGGAGAGGGAAAAAACCTGTTGGTGAGAGTGCTGTTGCAGTCTGGTCAAGAGTGGTGATTGCAGTCTGGCCGAGAGTGGTGGTCTGCAGTCTTCCTCTGGGTCCCACGAGTGGTTAAAAAAGTCCCAAGACTCCAAGATTATATATCCTCCAGTTCAGGCAGCAACGCCCAGTACCTCCCTCAGGGTGGGGAGTTCCACAATGGGTGTGAGGACAGGAGCCATCCTCCTGTCTCGCAGGCCTCTTAACACCCAGTTTGTAGCCTGAGGAGTCAGGCTGCTCTGGGCAGAGGGTGTAAATGGTCTATTGATAACAGTTTCTGGGAAATGGCATGAAAGGCTATAGAATACACAGTTTTGGGTTACACTCATACAGTGATGAACTGGTCCCAGCTGTTCTAACTAGGACAGTGGGGCATCATGAAACCACACGAATTTCAGGGCAAAGATTGCACAGCGGAAGTTCTTGACCAATATTCAAGAAGACACTGTGGTACAATCAAATGATAAAAACCCTGTAATTTAAGAAAAGAAGCATAAAAAGTACATATCATATTTGTAGTTATCACACAGCAATATCCAAATATTGCAAATTTTCATCTTCAAATACTCTTCTCAGTTATAAAGCAGAAAGTATTCAAATTTATCTGATTACTTTCTCGTAAAAGTCCAATTGGAACAATTAGTTCATTTTACTATTTACTGCTGACATTGCACTTTTCTAGTAACTAGTGCCCCAAAGTACAGTTTGCTGAAATCAATAGCAGAATATCCATTAACTGTGAGGTTACAGATCAGTCTCTGAAACAGTTTTAACATGATTTGTTATATATGCTCTGTCAGTCATTCCAGAGTTACAAGGTTCTGCAAGATTTTGTACCTCTACCATTTCACCCTGTCAGCAGAGTAGTGGATAGTGACAACTGTCACAGTATTTTTAGATCCTCTTTAGAAAATTATTGATGTAATTTCTTAAAGGAGATATACTCTCTTAAGTAGCCATCAGTCTTTTAAAACTTATGAAATCACTGATGGAATATTAAGATTCTGAGATCATATGAGTGCTGACAGGAAGGTTTGGAGAAGAGTACAAGAACTTTTCATTTTATTCTGATGGTCATGGTGGCTTCAAAGCCTTGTTCTGTGTATTTCAGTTTGATTTAACCCTGATTAGAATCCATTGGGTTATTTGCTCTGAGGCATGTCATGCTTAGAGCATGGGTAACACAGTAAAGCCAACCTCAGGGTGTTTAGTAGAAGAGCTGGACACATTAAAAATGCCAAAATTCAGTTTCATGTTGGTTTAGGATAAAAGCTTTGAAATTCTTCTGTGAATGAGAGCAAAGCTTCAGTGCAGTCTTTGCTGCAACAAATAAAACTAAAGATAGGCGAATGAGAATAAGAGTTTTGGGAAGAAATCCATCAAGGTGTTTTGTAGCTGAAAGATGCTTTTTTTACAGAAAATGAGGTTGTTCACCCCATTAAGGTGTGGAGCCACAATCCCAAACGACTCCTAAGAAGGGGCAATCCTAGGGCTGATAACATATGTGCTCTTTCCAGGGGATAGGCTGATAACCTATAAACTCTTCCCTAAAGGCATGGAAGGAAGGAGGGGGTTTGGGGATGGCAGCTGGTGAGTTGTTAGAAATCTCTAGATGTCAAGAAACTAATTTTTTTATTGGTACATTAGCTGCCAGGTCACTGGGAGAATCTTTTAACAATTTGATAAAGCAAAATCTCTGAGAAAAAGTAATTTCTCAATTTTTACTCCTTTATTTTTATTTTTTAAATTTATTTATTTATTCCTTGCCCTTACATTTAGGACTCTTCCATAGTTTCATAAAGAAGAATTCATTTTGCTTTGAGAAATAAAACCCACAGAGGGATACTCTTTTTTCCTCTCCCTGAGTGAATCTTTGTTTATGATCAATGTCTCAATTGATGATCATTAACTTATTTTCTCATTGGACATCTCATTTAAAAAGAAGACAAAGAAAGACAAAATTCATATGTGCTATTTCATTGACAGCAAATGTCAAAAATGTAGTTAGATATTCTGAACTAGGCTTTCAGTTACAAAATTCCAGACAGAAGAGAAAAATACTGAAGCTGGAAATCTAAATACCTGATTTTGCAGCTCATTATCTATATTATAGTTCACCTACTACAAAAATTCTTGGTATCGATGTCATTATTCAAAGAATGATAGCAGTTGGGAACAAAATTTGGGTTAAATGTCTCTCTTTGCTACAGAGCTTCTCGACTGACAGTGGCATTGCAGCACAATTTCTCATGTTGGTGGCAGACAGGTACAGGCTGTACAGGGCCACTTGTGCCTTGACAGCAAGGCAGCACCTGAGAGGTGCTGGTCAAACACATGCAGGGCTAATTGATTGCTGAGCAGCTGCACAGAGCACATTGCACCTGCCGTAATCTCTTTGTAGCCCAGTTAGTTGCTTTTCCCTCCCTCATATATCTCTGACTTCGCTGCAATTTGTCTTTGTTGTTGCAGTTCCGATAGTTTATCTTGCTGCTATCTCTTCTTTTATGAGCATTCTTCCTTTGTCACTGTCTTTCAGGGACACCATCCCAAGCCTTGCTCTGCGCCACATGGGTATGTTAGACCTGAGCCAACCTCTCTACATTTCACAGAATAGTGAAAATGGATGAGTTTTTCACTCTTTAAATAAACAACCCGAGTTCTTGTTAAGCATTATCTACCTCTCACTGAAGCTGCACTGCTTGCAAATCCACTTGGTGTGTGTGTGCAGTGTATATGTGCAGCTTTGGTGCAGAGATAACCACAGACCCCTTTGGTATGGGGGTAACCACAGACCCCTGTTTGGAGTCAGCAGCTGTTCAAAAGAGCCATGCTCATGGCTCTTGAAATGTGGCAGGATATTCTGGTTATGGTTATGCAATCTCTGCTCATGCTGTGGGAGTTGGTTTTGCAGGTTTTTGTTTACTGCCTATTTACATGCATAGATTTGGTTTTGGATTTCATACCCATACATAAATTTTAGCAAAACCAGAGCTCTTCTGCTTAGCCATCTGACTCCAGTATAAACAGACAGTGTGCAAGAGGGGATCGAAATCCTTCAGAGATTTATTGGTGGTGTTATGAACCTCAAAAATAAAAATAATGAATTAAATCCCTTCAATTGAGGACCTTTCTGAAAATGTAATGATGAATGTTGAGTTCTTTATACATCTTTTTTTCTGGTTTTTTTTACAAGGTTGGAAATTAATTTCTTAATAAGATCTGATAGGTACCTTTGGGAAGATCATCCTGGATGGAAAGTGTGCATGAAATCCAACCAGGCCAGCCAGGTATCTGCAAGAAGAGCAAGAAATAGTGGATTTTCTGTATGACCATTGGGTAGATATATAATTTACCTGGGAAATTGAGATCTTGATGAAATACAGTCTAGCTATTTGAGTAACCGTGCCTTACAGTATGGTTTGGATAGTGTTTTCCAAGCATCTTATTTCTTCCCTGTGGGGAATAAGCAGGCTGAAGGCCTGGAAAGAACCAGATCTTAGTAGGTTTCGGGCCAAGCAGAGTACAGGGCAACTCATCACGGGAATGAGTTGCAACCCCGAAAGCCTACTGTGTCCCCATGGGACAACTAACAGCCAATTAAATGTTGCGGTTACAGGTTTTGCCTTGTAAGGAATACTTCCATGTTTGTGTTGGTTATAAAAGGCTGCATCCTTTTGAATAAAGTTGTCTCAGTTCCTTCCCCTCACTGAGCCCATGCCTTTCAATATGCCATAAATGGCGCCCCAGAGTGGGGCTTAAAAGAAACTCACTGTTTTCTCTGGTGACGTAGCTCAGCTGAGCGCAAGGAAGAAAAATGCTGAAAAGAAGTGAGAAAAAAGAGCTCTCAATTACCTTTTGCTGGACCATAAAGGTAAATAGCTGAGAACGAAATGGGAACCCCTTTAACAAATAGCAAAAGGCTGGACTACTTACAGAAGCTGCTAATCCTTTGCTGGGGATTTCTACTGAAGAACTTCATCCCCTCTTCAAGCTGCTGGAGGGAGACTCAGATTTAACATCTCCACAACAACTCACCCCTCTAGCAAAGACTGTTCTTGATGCAGTACCCAAAAAGCTAACCACTGAGACTGCTTTTCGTCACAAACCAAACTTGCCTATTAACCTGTTTGTCCTTTATTCCACTTCTCAGCCCTACAGTCTTCTAGCACAGCGGATGCCACAGGACACATGCCCACTGATCATCATCGAATGGATCTTTTTGCCACATAATTCCAGGAAAACAGTCACCACAGCTGTAGAAATGACAGCCATGGTTATTCAGAGAGGAAGGGAACACTTGCTAACTTTAGATGGTGCTGAACCTGGCACTATTTGCCCTTTGACACCAAACAGTTAACTTTTTGACCAACCTAGTCTTCTGTTTTTCAGTGTACCGCTGCAGATTTCACAGGACAGATGAATATTCACCTCCCAAGTCACAAAACATTGCAATTTTTTTCTTCTTTTCCTTTATGTCCCCAATTGCATTTAGCCCATGTGCCTATCCCTTCTGCCCTTACAGTATCAAAACATACAGCACATAAGGTCACACACAGTTTTACCAGAACAATCACAAGCAGACAAACTTGCAGGCTTTACAATTTGCACAAGCTCACCTTTCCCACGATTTTTATCAGCAAAATGCAAAAAGATAGTAAAGATTTTAAACATGTGTGCATGAAGTATGACTGTGGCGGCAGCCTGCATGAGTGGAGGAGTGTGTATGTGAGTTCAAGAACACTCAATGTCAATAATGCCTCAAATAAAAACACACTTATACAACAATACTACCTCAACCACACCAATGTCCCCAGGGGACAGTCTGTCAGCCGAGTTTACCTGCATCTTCTATTGGAACTAACCCTCGAGGTATCTCTTCCCTAGAAATATGGCAATCAGATGTTACACACATACCAGAATTCAGCAAATACAAATTTGTTCAAGTCTCTATAGACCCTTTTTCAGCTTGAATTTATGCCTCCGTACATGTCGGAGAAAAAGCAAAATGTGTTTGCTGCAGTTTCATTTTGGCATGGCCTGGGTTATATACCACACAAAACACAATCCTTCTTTCAACAATGGGGCATTCAGCATAACACGGGTATCCCACACTCCCCCACAGGTCAAGCAATCATAGAACGTGCGCATGGCACCCTTAAGGCTATGCTGCAAAAACAAAAAAGGGGGAGTGCAGAGTTAACCCCACAGGAACATGTTGCCAAAGCCTGCTATGTATTAAATTCTTTTAATCGCTGGACGGAGGAAGGTCCTCCTATCCACCATCACTTTAACACAAATGATGCGAAACTTCAGGAAAAAGCCCAAGTTATGATTAAAAACTTGCAAACAAATCAGTGGGAAGGACCTTTTCATATAATAATATGGAGAGGAGGGTATGCTTGTGTTTCTACAGGTTCTGGTCCAAGACGGGTGCCTGCAAGATGGGTCAAACCAGCATTGCCACAGCCATCCATGTAATTTGCAGGCCTTCTCCTGCTACGGTGTTCTGGACCTGTCTGGTTGGAGAGCCAGTTGACAAATGACAAATGACAAATTCCTAAAGCACCGAGGCACAGCACGAAATCCTTTGGTGGAATAAGGGCCAATCAGGATGGTTGGGTTCTTTATTTGCCTGATGCAAGGCTCAACCTTTCTGGGATCTCTTTAAGGGATGAGGGTTAAGTAGCTAGTTAAATATATGTTGCAGTTAGGATTGGTTTGCCTGTATATTTTTATACTATATTTATTGAAATATCTATAATGTTTCATAGATAGGACAATTAAACAAGTGTCCTTAAAAATAAAGAAGGGGGAATTGTGGGAAATATGCAGGCTGAAGGCCTGGAAAGAACCAGACCTTAGCAGGTTTCGGGCCAAGCAGAGTACTGAGCTCATCATGGGGATGAGTTGCAACCATGAAAGCCTGCCGTGCCCCCATGTGACAGCCAGCAGCCAATGAGATGCTGTGGTTACAGATTTTGCCTCATAGAGAATACTTCCATGTTTGTGTAGGTTATAAAAGGCTGCATCCTTTGAACAAAATTGTCTCAGTTCCTCTTCCCTTTGAGTCCATGCCTTCAATATGCCATAGTCCAGATCTCGTATGGTCAGATTTCTTGCTATTAAGAAAAGCAAATCCACAGGTGTGCTGAACTAAAAGGATAGTCAGACAGCTTCCAGGGATCCTGAGTGGATGCACAACGAAGGAAATATCAAGGGCTTAATCCAAGTCTGTGAAATTGCCAGCACTGAAACTCCTGTCCTTGAAGCTGACTAGTTGCTAATGTGAAATTCTGGCAGTGCTTCCCAGATCTGTTGAATCTGTAGAAGTTTGCAGCTACAAAAGCCTCAGAAAAATTAAAGCTTTATGTGCAGGCACGTTTGCATCCCTGTAAGCCTGTGTCTACAACGTATGTTTTATTCTGATAGCTCTCAAGTAAAAGAGCAATAAAAATTTTAAGCAGCTGCCCTTTCTGATATCTGCTACCCTGGGGCTCATTCCAATGTTCATTGAAAGTCAATGACAAAGATCCCATTACCTTTAATCATGCAGGATCAGGGCCTTATATGACATGGTCAATCCTGCTGAGCATTTGTGCAGTGAATATTCTCTTGGATAGTTATGCTTTTGACTGCACTAACTCATCTCTGCATTAGCTCTTTGTAAATATTCTGGTTCAGGCATGTCGGTAACCAGGGATGTCTGTCCATGGAAACGGGTAGAGCTGAGTAAACGTTGGAACAGGGTCTTGAAAACAGGTTTTAAATCTATGACTGTTCATACAAAAACATCTGCTCTGGAGATGCTACTCAAACCCCAGAAGGGGATCATGCAATTCATGGGTTCAGTGATAACCAGAAAAGTCTGAAGTTTAAACCCCAAATACGTCCTGATAACGAACTGGTCACATGCAGGCCACAGACAGGGAATGATCTACCCATACTGTGTGAAACAAATATTTGTCAGGCTGTTTGCTTACTTGGACTGTCCCATCATTTATAAAACCAGAAAAAAAAAACCCTAACTTTCTAAAACATAACATATTTACTTCCTAACTGTGAACACATATTTTTGAGGTACAGCCTTTGTCCGTGGAGATGGCAGAATCTTGCTTTGTCTTAGTAGAGTCTACTACTCTTTACTGATTTTGATGCCATCCTTCTTATAACAGCCAAGTTCATTCAGACCAAAATGCCTTGACAAGAATTCTACATATGTCACATACATTATGTTATTTCAGGAGGGAATAGGAAAGAAAATCCTCAGCAGAATTGCTACAGAAACCCATTTTTGTTCTTGGCTTTGTTGTTTTATCGCCTGCTTCATTGTGGCAGGAGAACTGAATGCAAATGAGAAAACCAGGGCAATCTCAGGCACCAATTCTGTGGGATTTAATTTAGGAACTGAAATTCCATCTTGAATTTTTCCTAGGCAATTTGCAAGTCAGATTATTTGAAAAATCCCGTCAGTCTAAATATTTTTTCCTAGGCAGAGCAGTGTTTCAGCTTTATCTTATCTACATTTTTTTTTTTTGTAGAATCTGGTGATAAAAGGCCCCTTACTTTGGGACTGTTTATGTGGATGTGACATTATCTCTCTGTGCCACTGCCTCTCTAGGTTCTAGCAAAGTGCTTTAGAAGTCCAGGGATGTCTCTTCTGTTCTTTTGATAACAGAGTTTTCTCTTGTTTTCTGTCTCTTCTTTCTCTACCTTGGCAGAATCTACCGTGCAAATAGTACACAGATGAAGGGTATCTTCTGAAATCTGTGCCAATTTTTTGTATCTTTTGTAATTAACTTAAGACAATAATGCTTCCTTCTTGGAGAAAATTTTTTCACCTTGCGTTGCTAACATTTTACGCTTTAATCAAAAGCAACAAAACCTTTTGTGGGGAATAATTCTATAGCTTTGAGTGTTTGATCATTTCTTCAAGGTGATTCTTTATATGAGTATGCATATGCAGCTGTTTCATTTGAAGGGCCCATTAAAATCTTTGGTCATTTTTCAGCTCTGGGACCGGATGAATTTTTATTCAGGTCTGCTGAGCTGGGAAGGCTGGGAGGAACGTGTTTGCATTTTAAGTAACTTTCACTGGTAAAGCTGATATAGCTCTGAACTTGGAAAGCATAGAAAAGACGTTATCTTAATTTTGTCTAAGTCATCTCCATCATGCAAGTTGATGGTCACTTTTCTTTGTAGCTATTCCTGTGCACTGGACACCAGTTCCTGGAGTGTGAAAAGCCAGACTTTCTCATTTGCTGTTTGAGAGTAGACCTGTTTCCTTTTCCCATAGCCCTGCTCTAAATTCCCCATGCACTCATTTATTTCTCTGTTTGGACCATATCTTTTCCCTCCAGCATTAATTTGGGAACTTCTGCTTGATCCACACCCACTAGTTTTGTAATTTTGTTAAAGAACCCTCAAGCCAATAATTCATGCAAACATATAACGTGCACATTGGTTTGGATTTCATGGAGTAAAAACCATTCTCCATTAAGTGTGAGATTAGGTTTTTCAGCAGGGATGAATGAGCACTGAAGTAATTCTACCTCGAGTTGGCTGGGTCCCGTGGAATCCTGGAAGAGCAGATGAGACAACCCCCTCTTGGGAGCAGTTGTTCCCGCCTTTCTGCAGAGGGATGGACTAAATGACCGCTGAGGGACAGCTCCCGACTGTTTATTTGATGACAACTGTGTTTTCCTTCATCAGCTTGTGGGTTTGCTTGTAGGTAAAAGCAGCACACAGTGTGGTAGCACAAGCCTAGACCTTAGGGCTTTCCCTTTTGATCCAGAGCTAAGAGAGGGGATGAACTTCCTTCCCTTTTTACCCTCTCAGGATGACCTTTCCCCATCCCCACATACTACTTGTAGTAGTTGTGCTCACAAAAGGACACACTTTCTCCTTGCTTCTTCTGCATTTGCTTCTCCGTGGGTCACTGCCATGTGTGAGCCTGCCCAGTCCTGCCCTAAGAGTTAAAACAGTTTCCTGCTGCACCTGCCCTGCTCCTTTGCAGCCCTCAGCTGCTGAAGCTTTTAATCTACCTCAGAAGAGGGAGTGGTTTTATTCTGAATTGGTGCTTCCTGCGGCTTGTGCATTCCTCTCAGATGCTTTACACATAATCCCAGCTGAAAGGTTGCTTATTATACCTGCAAGAAAATGATATTCTTAATACAAAGGCATTGTGAGTAGGTTGGCAAGTATCCTAAAAATACAGATGTATTATTAAAGCATTGTCTGTCTTGCTCAATCACCACATCTTAAAATGTATCCTGTGTTTTTTTATTCTGTCTGAACCATTTTTAGGGTTAAGCTTTCTGTGATCACTTAGACTTTCTTTGCACCTCCCAGACACACTGTATTAGTGTTACTATTATTGGCATAGCAGTGGTTCACACTAAGTCAGAAAAATCTCAGCCTGGCTGCTGTAGTGATCCCCTTCTGAGCAAAATACAACTTAAGTTTGCTTATCTAAATTAGTCTGTGTGCTTACAATATAGACCTAATCAATAGGAATCTGCATTTGTGAACAAGACTAATGAAAATGATCTGAAGGAAGGAAGTCTCTTCTGAACTGTAGTCTCTCTTAGGTTCTTCATGATGCAATACCCTCCTTTTTCAAGGCAATTTGGTACTTTTAGTGTTTAAACTAATGCATTGAGGAAAGCCAGAGCCAAACTGTATAATATAATAAATACCGAAAGCAGCTTATTTTACTCTTTGAATCTATTCCTTCAGTGCTGCACAAAGACTCCTCCTTTGGTTTTTAAGAATTTAGGGCATGGATAAATGTCAGTGGGAGTCTGTGGAAATAATTCCATTGACTTCAATTGGATTAGAATCAGTTTCTTATGAAATAATTGTAGGAAATCACTGTGTAGGAACTGTTGCTGATATGCATAACTCATAGAAAAATCAGACTAAAAGGAATAAATATCAAGGCCAGTTCCTTGTCATGAGAGACAGACAAGTCAGATACCTTCCACGAGCTAATTAAGAAACACATCTCCTTTAATACATTCATAAAATGCTTCAGACATGCAATGTTAATAAAATCAGTGTTAATTTGGGGCTTAGCTTTACTGAGTCAGGGCTTGGCAAATTTTTCTGGATTATGCAGAGCTGCTGTCACACAGAAAACCTGTCTGGTACTGCATTTGAGGTAGGAATTCACATAATAATTTGCGGGAACTTTATAGCATTATGACAAACAGAACTTAATGATAGAATATCAGATTGTTTCCAGATGCATGAGCAAATATACTTTGTTGAATCTCTGAGAAAATGGTCCCACATATTAACAGCCCATACCTAAGCATCTGTCAAATTACTTAATGCTTAGGTATTATTAGGTAAAATTTCCCTTCTTTTCAAAGAAAAAGCAATGGATATAGATTAAAGTAGTACTTTTCCTGAAAGAAAAAAGTTATGTGAGGTGTTTGAGGGCTGGTGCAATCACTGAATTAAATCTGATTTCATTTTTTTGCTTTTCCATGTTCTGTTTTTATACAAATTACATTTATCATCAAAGAATTAAAATATCAATTATTTTTCTAAACTGACACAACAGCAAATCCTTATGTTTTATAATTCAATATATACTAGATTGATTTCTTATAATTTTTGATCTCTGATAGAAATATATACAGTATTCAGCCACTAAAAGTGTTTCTGCATCATTCTTATTTCCTTCTGACCCCCACTGAACTTAAAAATAGACACTGTGCACTCCTTAACTGAGGAAAATTTGATTTCTAATGACCAGAAAATATTTTTTTGTTTACAGCTGAACAACATTTTTCAAGGACATTGCTCAACATGTCCATATAATCAAGTTTCGAGAACATTTAAAATATCTCTTATAATTTTGAAACTGTTGGGAGAAGAGTAAAACTCATCTAGAATTTGTTATTGAAGATGAAATGAAGACTCATCTATAGGTTTCTTTAGCTGTATATCAACTGAGGTTGCTATACAATTAGATGAAAGCAGGTATTTATTTTCCTTTCCACCTGATTCTTGGCAGAAAGGAATCTTACGTATTGATGGAAGCATTTTGCAAAAGAATACATATTAGAATTCAAACCACTTTAGTTTAATGCACATTTTAAAAAAATATTTGTGTTTTTAATATGTTTTCAAACATTCCTTAAGCAGCTTCGTTTCCATTTTGCAGGTCATAATGAAGGTGATGAAGCCAGGTAACACCTGAGAAGTGAATTTAGTAAAGCAATGTAAGGATTAGAGAGAGCTAAGCACAAATGCAGGCTTTCAGCAAAGCACATAGAGCTCAGTATTAGGAAACAGTGGAGGCAATAAATCCACTAGGATACAGGACACTTTGACATGAGGGAACATGGGCATGAACGGAGAGAACTAGAAATGCTAGCACACACAAAAAAGGACATATGGAAGAAAACAAAGGGAGATAAGAAAAGGGACAAGCCAAGAAATCAGGAACTTCTGCCAGACACTGGAAGTCCCTGCCAAATGCACAAGGAAACTACCCAAATTAGGGAAGGTTCAAAAGTTTATGAGGAGGATGATGGTGAGGACAGCAGGTTCATGATGAAGGAAGAACGGAACTACCACCGAAGTGCTCCCCAAATTAAAGACCACACCTCTAACTCCGCCTCAACTCCGCCTGTTATGAATATTAAAACAGATGTTGCAATGTAATGAATATTCATAATATGTGATGTAATTGCTTGGCAAAAAGTGTATAAAAAGCTCAAATTGTAAGTTTCTCGTTGGAGTAGGCTGTCCAGGGCGACCTGGCTGCTCCCCGGCCGCTCCCCGGCCGTAAATAAATACCTCCTGCTTATAGACTGAAAATTCTGTCTCTGAGCAGTTCTTCCGCGCCTTTTTTGGGGGCACAAATTGGCATCAGTGATGATCTTTCACATGAATGACAATGAATAGCTATCAGAAACATTTTGGTTATGTTTGAGGCAAGGCTGGCCACAGAAATAACAAGTGTGTTTTTCGGCCAACTCTATTTTCTCAATACAAAAAGGAGCTACTCTATTGTTGGCATAACTCCACAGTGAGGTGGCTTGGGGAAGAGCAAGTCATCAAAATTCTTGGAGAACAAGGTGTCACATTTTTGACTCTCTGCCATTCAGTGCCCTCTGGACAGGTTCTTCCATCTCCAATCTGGTGGAGCAAGGCCTACAGTACCTTTCCCAGCTCAGAGCAAACAGTGTCTCTATGCTCAAGCATAATTTCAGTCCAAATCTTTCTGTCCTCCATGCTGAATCAATATAGACATTTTAAAGAGTTTCTTGCAAAGTTCCTGCTTGGAAATTGCCAGACCTTTCCGGGAGGGTTTGTTTTCTGCAGTGTCTCCAAGCAGCGCTGTGCTTGCTGAGCTCTTGCAGTGGCTCCCAGTATCACTGGCCAGATTTCCCTGGTTGCACAGCCATTAATGAGCCTTGTACAGCCTTTCCCTCTCTGGATCCTAAGCAGGACATTTCAGGCACAGCTAGAGACCTGGATTATTACATCATTTAAACAAGCCAAGCAGCAAGCTCTGTCAGATTTTTGGGTGTACAATTCAACACTGGTTTAAAACAATAAAAGCAGAGAATAGCGGGGGGGGTGGGGGTGTTTTGTGTTGGGAGTATGGCTAAACTTTATTAAGAGGTCAGGTTTCTTCAGGTCAAGTTCAACACTAAAAGCAAGGTCTAATCAATAATATATCTCTGCACAGGTCTGATTGATTGATTGAGCCTTTCTTGTGCTCATGAGATGGATTAATGAAATAAAAAATGTTCCCTGGAATAAGCAGTTGATGGTCCTTTAATGTAAATGGTTGTTCTCTCTTCTTGGGGCTAAGCCCCAGGATGCTTATTCATGTCATGATTTATTATTCTGCTGCAACTATATTGTCTCATAAGACAGGCTCTCACTTCCCACATCATCCTGGTGATCATTCACTTCATCTGTTCCAACCTCGATTCCTCTCTACTGAATAGGAGAAATCTGAATGGCACCTTCTAGTTTTAAGTGAGTTTTCCTCCAAGTCATGGACATACCCTGATCTTTACAAACAGAATTTCGAAAAAAAAAAACAAAAAACCTTCCAGAATTTCTGCACACAAAACTCTGGAAACTCAGGCTGGTGAAGTATCAACCCAGCCCCGGGACACTGCTTCCTGTATGAGACAGAAGTCTTCTAAGATTAACTTGAATTTTTCCACATGAAACTGAATTTAACTATGCTTATGCAACCAATTTATGCTGCAATATATATGTAAGCACAGCACAGGGAAAAAGGCACTTTCAAAGGGCTTCTGAGGATATGTATAAATTGGTGAGGGCACCCTGATGATGATACACACATTATATAAAGGCAAACTACTAGTCTCCATAACTTTATATAAAAATAAATGTTGTTAATGGTTATACAGTAATTTATTTATAGTATATTATATAATTCTCTTTGAATTCTAGTGACAAAGACTTGTGTCAGTCCCATACATGCACTAAGATGCACTTCAATTTGGTTCATTTACTATTTACTGGGGTTTCAGTTCTGCTCTCCTCTGCCAGTAGTTAATTAAAAACTTCCATAATACTCAGCTACCAATGAAATAAATGTAGCTCAGTGGATAAAAGTTCCCCTTCTACAAAAGTTGTGATATTTTTATTCAGAATGTTCCCTTGCTCTTTTTGTCCTCCATGTCATATTGGTGACGATATTTTTATCTCTGTCAGCCTTAACCTTTTAGAACTTCATTTGATAGGCTAAGATTATTACAAGATTTAAAAAACAAAACCAAACCAAAACCCAACCAAACCAAACAAACAAGAACACCCAACAAAACCAACCAAAAAAAAGAAGACAACCAAGGAAGGGTGGCTTGCATGTGGAATTTAAGATTGGCAAATACAGTTTTATTTTACTATTCTGGATATTTCTGTTGTTATTACTTTCCTGTTCCTTTGAATATGCTCTTTTTTAGTTTAATGTCTTGCTATATTAGGTATGTTCAGCAATGCATAGAACATTTGAAGGTTTCTGAACATACTTTAAATTTTAATTAACTGGTTAGCTTTTCTGCCAGTGTCAGTATCTTTCTATATCCTCTGAGCTAGGTAACCATCTCTGGTGACTAATTCACTAAGAAGATTTTGATTTAGGCTTTAAAATCCAGTTATTAGAAAATGGCATTTCAAATAGAAATAGGTGTTGGTGAAGTTCAATTCATTTTACCTAGTCTACAATAAAAATGTCAACTACATGAATCAGCACATCTGCTTGATTGGATTTCACTTCAAATGAGAGAGTAATGTTTAAAAAAAAAACCAAACCCCTTCCTCCACTGCAGACCATTGGTGAAGCACTAGTCATGTTAATAAGAGAGTATTCTCAGAAACAACCCAAATTAGAAATAGATTAACTATGAAAATCGTGTAACTGAGACTAATTTTACTCCTGTTCTCCTGGGTTTCTGTCTTGAATGTGTCTTGGGAAGAGGAGGTACAACTTTTACATTTTGTTCATCTTAACTAGATCTTTTTTCCTCTAAAATTTCCTATTTGTGCCCGTGCTTGGCCTTGGTTTGCACAGGCCAAGTTCTCTGATTTGCCAGTGCTTCTCTGGCAACAGGGAACCCACGTGCCAACAGTCGTTTATTTGCACTGCCTACACCAAAACCAATCCCAGCTGGTTGCAGCAGGTCGGTGTGGAGCCTTTGGCAGGCATGGATTCCTCCTAGAAAGGTTATTAATATACTTGAAGTAAAACACGGATTTAAACGTCTTCATGGGGGTAGAAAACCACAAGTTTCCCTCAGAAGAGTTTCTCTTCTAAACATTTGCTGAGTTCTGAGTGCATACCAAGTCTCTGCTGTTAATTGCCAAGGCTGCATTTGTATATGTACCACAGTAGAACCTGTGCTGTATTCACAAGGCCCAAAGGTCTCATCGGGGATAAAATCGCTTACAAGGCATCCCTGGACTTGAAACAGTCACTTTCTGTCTTCTTGTTCCTGGTTATTCATAGAACATGCAGACATTTTTTTCATATGCCAGGGTTATTCTTTAATAGTTTTCTCCAGTATGATACTTTTTTGCTATCTCAAGTGTCAGTTACTGATCATCGGATTCATTTCTAAAATGAATTTTAATGTCTAACAGTTCCTTCTCCTTCTATTTATACTCCAGCAGAGAACCTACAGATAGGAGACATTATCGAAATCCTTCTTTTAATGATTGTATGTTCATAGTGTCTGTTAACATTAAGAAACTATACATGGGTTTAAAAATACATTTTACATAATCACTAAATATATTGTTTCTGGAACATTGCTAAACTTTTTCTTTTTAAAAGCAAATACCATACCCAAGAATATACAGAAGATTATTATTTCAAAATAAGATATAGGCAAGACAGTGTACCAGTATATACATTTATATATGCACACATGTACTTCCTCTTGTTGGATTGTGTTCTAGAACCTTTTCAGTTTCTCCTAACTTTGTGCAAATGTGCTTGGTAGACTGGAGTTTTCCTCATTGATTGCTAATACTTCTTTTTTTAAAAGAAATTTTCAGCCAGTTTCACATACTTTTCATATATTGGATAAAGGAAAAAAACTCTCTAGCAAAAGGAAATGACAGCTAAAATTAGGTTCAGTTTAATATGCTTTCATGTTTTCAAAAAGACGTAGGAAATTTAAGGTGTTGGTTTGCCATAATCATGAAAATACCTGTCCCAATATGGCCAAATTAGGTTTAAGAAGTGGAACTTCGTGGGTATGTAAGGGCACACTGAAAGCCTCCGGCGCTTGTGGCACTGTCCAGCTTGTGTGCACTGAGCCCAGGGAGCAGCAGAGCAGGCTCCTCACAGCTCCTGGGGCTGAGGACATGGCCCATGTGCCACCCCCAGGAAGGAAATTGGACTTCCCTGGTGATCACCATCCCCAGCTGCTCTCCAGTATGTCTTGGACGCTTTCAGCAGCACCCATGCTGGGAGTTAAGCTGAGTGGATTGGAAGATGGCAGGTTTAATTTGAATGTAGAACAGCCTGGAGCCAGACCAAGGACAGAAAAGGGATATTTTGGAACAACACTAGAACTGAGGGGCAGGCAGGGGCGAGAACAGTGATCAGTTTGGCTACTTTGAGCTGAGGATATAGGAGTGGCAGGCAAGGAAGTGGAGCTTTTTGTGTGCGAGAGGAGCTTGGGATGTGGTAAGCCCTGGGAAACGACAAAACCGGGAGCCAGTGATGTGCAGTGGGAACACACACATTGAACATGACAGTGAGAGGCAGCTTTAACTTGATCAGTAATGTGTAAGGGCTAGAGAGGAAAGCAATCAGATTATTGCAGACATGAGCTCGGGAGAAAGACTGTGATACAGAGTTACAAAAACCCAGTTGTGAGAAGGAGTCAGAGTATAAGAAATCAGGTTGGCATTTTTATTATTATTATTTTTTAAACTCCATCTTGGGGAGTTTAAGCACTCCGTCTTGGAGTGCTTGAGTTTGATATTTTTAATATCACATTCTGAAGAACAGAAAGTCAAAATCATTCCACGAAGGAGATGAGTAAAAACCAGCAGTAGATGCAATAACTTGGATTCATTTGGGTAGTAGCAAAAGATAGCCAGTCAGTGCATCATAACTATTTTCCTGTTTGTGTTAGCACAGCCTTGTACTGTCACAGTTGTAATGAATGTCACCACTGAGGTGGAATTGGGGAAAGGCTGTGCCAAACAATTAAAATGGTAATATGACTTCAGAATCTGTTTGTGATTGTATTGATTCCTTTAATGGAAAGCTTCTCTGTGACCTTTTCCAAGCACATATTGTACTTTTCACACTTTTGTAGATTAATCTTGTAAAGCACTATTTTAAATTGTCGCACAGTAGGCTTGTAGGATTTTATAAATTGCCTAAAAGATGATAAAAACTACTGTGATTTTGTTATGAAGAGCATTAGAGCACTGCTAGCAGATCACGAAAAGTGCCTCTGAAAGTCTACTGGGAATCCCCCCGTGGCAGAATGAAAATCACAGTAGAGCAATTAGGAAAAAGAAGATGTCTTTTATTAAGACACAGGTATTTGTTGTGGTGGAAAACTTGTTTTAAAAATGCACCATAGCTGTAGCTATCAAAGAAAATTTAGAGTGAGAACAATTTATGGTTCATAAACTATAAAAATGCGAATAAAAGGACCTTTCTGAGTTTTGGAAGAAAGCAGGCACTGTAGTCGAGTCTGTTAAAGCATAAAACATCAGGCATGCCCTTCATTCCTCAGATACTCCATGTGAGAGATGAACCTAAAGCAAAATTCCACACTGGAGTCCAACTCCTCTCAAGCTTTCCAGCCTGACTCTTCAGATAGAAACCAGTGAGTCAGATGTGATGGGATTTGAATTTTCTGGAGAGAGAGGAATACCTGGGGAAGAGGCTGTGTGATGAAAAAAGGCTTTTGAATCTCCAAAGAGCAGGAAATTAATGTGCTCCCAACTTTACTGTGAGATTCCTTGTCGCTCACTGGGAAAGTGTTAACTCATAGTTGACAATTGTTGATGAGCAGTTTTGTTGTGATACAAAACAGGCACTGAGACTCCTTTCACTGTCTCTGAGAGGCAGAAGAAGGCCTGGGAATGCTGCTTACCTCTGCTTATAGACGTAAAAGAGAGGTAAATGCAGATGGACTGCCTATTGACTACTTGCTTATTTGAGCCAGCTCTGCCCCTTTTGCAGAAAATACAAGGAATGTAATTCCTTAAGTCTTTCTTGACGGGTGGTGGGTTTGTCTCACACTGCCAGGGTGGTGTGTAGGTCTCTTGGCCTTTAGGCTGCTCACACTGTTGCCCACGCTCTTTGTGTGATTCCCAGACAGGTCCTGCACGATCCTTGAGACCAAATCAAGGCTGAATCTTCTCTTCAGAGTTCCCTTAACAGCTGTCTTCTGAAGCAGTTTTTGCTGGAAGCTAAACACTGTGTCTCTCCTTCCCATTCCAGTGCTGATCAATCACCCCATCCTGGATGGCCTGTGGGTAATATAAACACAAAGTGGAATTCTTTCAATTGAGGCCCATGGGTTTATATTCCTCATTCACTGGGATATTTGCTAATTTGATTGTAAATTCTAAGCTCTCTTAACCATCACATTCTGCTCAGTCTTTCCTTTCTATTTTGATTTGTGTTGCCTTGTCTCCTTGATTATCTGCCTGTAATCAAATTTCTTTAGGTGAAATACATTGATATTTATCAATTAGATAAGCTAGACCTTCCAGTTCAACTCCTCAGTGATGTTTTTATGCTTTGGGTGTTTGTTTCGTGGTGGAAGTGTTGTGTCTGCATGAAGGGGAATAAATAGACACCTTACTGGGCAGTGTGTGCTGTGAGGTTTGATCACCCTGGTGTTCTAGTCCATCATGTACTATAATGAGCACGCTGCTGTGCATCAGCAGAAGTGGTCTGATAACTTTGTCAACATGTGTTTCACTTGCTGGTGCAGGAAGATGTGTATGGACATACAGAAATGCAGGGATTATTTGGGTGGTGTTGGAGAGTTGTTCAGCATAGCAGGCACAGAGGCTTATCCCCACCACCCCTGCATAAACTAATTGCTCTGAGTTTTGTCACAGAAGGAACTGCAGGGAGTGTGGATGATAAAATGAGAGTCTGGGAGCAAAGACTAAGACTGAATTAAGCTGATATGGTAGGCACACCCAAATTTTGAAAAAATTAATAAATATTGAATCAGCTGAATGTAAATAAATACTTTTAACTAGAATATACTCCTGGGCAACATATGTTGCATTTTATTTAGCTTCAAGTCTGAATTTCTGCTGAGAAAATAAAGATTTCTTTGTTGGATCAATTGTGCACGATAAATTGTCCAATTTATATAACAGTGATAGAACTGTGGGGTTTGCAACATTCATCTGTGCAAATCCTGGATCTGATGACTCCACCCCGTTAAAGGTAGTATTAGTGAGTCCTTGAAAAGAGCCCTCAGATCCACCTCTGAAGACTTTCTGCTTGGGCTGCTCTCCACCCACGGGTGGATTCCAGCCGATTAAACACACAGGTGACATGCAGTGGGAGCAGACAGGGCTTCCACACCTTTGCTTTGCATCCACATGGAAAGCCTGGGGAAAGCTAATGAGCTGCACAACAATCTCCACCTGTTCCTATGCCCTCTTTATAGTTCTTTCCACATCAGTGGTCATTAATGATGGGCAGTTTACAGCAGGAATAAAATACCCCAGGGTATCCTGAGCAGACAACTGGAGCGTTTCCTGTAGGAGATGGGGTGTGAGGCCTTTGGCTTGGTCACTCATCATTTCCAGGGGACACACCAATGCTCAGCCCCCTAGGTCTGTCGGGGCCATCTGAAACAACCTCTCAGTCCATGCTGCTGTTTGCCTGTATATGCAATTCCTCACTGGAATTTTGTGGTAAGTGTGCAATAACTGAAGCACGAGATGGCCGGTCCCCAGTCTGGTGAGACACTCTGTCAGTCAAGTAGAACTCTATTAAAGTATCAGCTTCTGGTTTGGGTATTCCTATATGAAAACAGATTTTTTCTCTCAATATTCACAGGTTTGACAGAGAGCAAAATATTTCCATTTCCCCCAGCAAACAGCTTGTCCTCATGTAATGACAGTTTTCCATCTGCAGGAACTGCCTTTTTGATACCACAAACCACCTGAGGTGAAAATGTAACTGACTTGCTTTGCTGTAAACCTGCCAAAAGTAAAATTATTATTGCCTGTAGCAAGAACTGTTTTCGTACCAGTGTATTCTCCAGCTTTGCTAAAAGTTACATACTTCTGATTTTATCAGAACAGAAGAATAGTTGTAGTGTATCTCTTGGCAAATTAGCCTATTCT
This sequence comes from Pipra filicauda, assembly GCF_003945595.2. NCBI lineage: Eukaryota > Metazoa > Chordata > Aves > Passeriformes > Pipridae > Pipra > Pipra filicauda. The sequence goes on along the minus strand of NW_024104778.1, from coordinate 182,168 downwards.
ATTGTGAATCAAGGCAGCAGTTTTATTTGGGACTTCAGGTTTCATATTCACTGAAGAAATCTCTGGTGTGCCAAATTATGCCTTGTCAGTACCTGAATCTGAGCTTCTAAATCACAGGTAAGACAGAAAAGCAGACCCATTTCTGGAAATAAAGGGAACTGCAAATATGCATTTGCAGCTCCTTTTGCAGTCAAGGTAGTTTTGTTTTGGTTTAGTAATATAGATTTAAGTACCTAACGTTATGCATTTATTTTGAAAATATTTGACCTGGAGAATCATATATTAACTAAAAATATTCCAATTAGAGAGACGTATTTCCAGAGTGCAGAAAGATGACATGGGAGAAAAGAAAATAAAATCATTTGGGTTTTTAGAGGTCTGCATTGTAATGTTTTGGCCAACATCATCTTCTGACAGACTCTGAGGCTGATCTCAAATATGATTATTTTAAAATTATACGGTTTCATAATGTACTCTTAAAATTGACTTCTAACAGTGACTTATTTTTTCCATGAGCTGCAATCGTCCTTATATTGGGAGATATTTAATAAAAAGGCATTACGTGGTCTGACCTTGCCAGCATTCCAAAGGATTTGATAATTTGTGTCATGTCTTTAATCCAGCACAGCATTCTAGATGCTAAAGAAGTTATCCCTTGTGTGTCTGTCCTAACTTTGGCTGACAAAGGGACTCTCAGAACCGAGCACAAGCCACAGAAACCTGCAGGCTTCTTCCTGCTCTGTGATCTGAACCAAAGAGGGTTTTCCTTCCCAGCATCTTGCCGTTTCAGGAATATGTTGGTGATGGGCAAAGCTTCTTCCTTACTGGGCATCCCATTTATGCAAAAATCCTTCTGCTGTGGTTCCTTTATGCCAAACAACATGTCCTTTTTCTCCCATTACCCGTGACAACATCTCACTGCTTAGTCTGTTATTCCCCAGGGAGGTGATTCCCTCTGGAAGGCAAAGAGCAACGACTTTATCCTGAATCCAGTTGTGTTTCTGGTGGGGGTGAGCAGGGCATTCTGCGGTCCTGCCTTTTTGGGTAGTCCCCAATGTCCTTCAGAGAGGCCTTGATGGGAGGAAAGGATTTCAACCAATACCCTTCTCAGTTAGTTACTGAAGAAAGGATGGAGATTTCTTTAATGAAGTTTTATGCAGTGTGAAATATAAAGTGCGAAAAATACAAATACAAGGTACACAAGTATCCATCACAGTTGCTTCCTAGGAGAAAAATATTTGTCCCAGTGAAATCAATATCAATAGTAGTGTCTCTGTTGATTTTTGCAGAGCTGAGAAAAATTTCAGCATGGAATAACAAGCCTTGGATGCCTCTTTTGCTGGGTCTATTTGCATTTCGTCAAGTAATGGATTATCAGCTACAGCACATTAGAAAAGCCAATCTATAGGCTCAGCAATTTGACAACTCTTTCTGTCAACATTATTTTAAAATAGTTTTAATCACAACAACATGAAAAATAGCAGGGATTATTACTCCACTAGCAAGTTAATGTAAAAATGTGTAAAAATGCAAGACAGTTAAAAAAAGCCCTACTGCTAGAAGAGACTCTCTTTAACAATATGTAGTAAAGCTTAACACTGTGACAGTGTAAAAATTGACAGTTGAATCATCTTAAAATAATGCAGTTAGAGCTGTCCAAATGTAGTCTATCAACAACTACATAATACCAAGTGCCCTAGAAAAAACATTGCAATCACCCAGGTTATAATAGGCATTCAGAATTTCAAGATATATCAGTGCAGTAGTGTTTGCATGGTAAATACGCAGACCAGTGTTAAATCATGTCTTGACTGCTTTTGAACCAACTAAAATCTTCCCCAAATTAAAATACTTAGAACAGAATATAATTTCACAAGAAATTAAAGAGACATTCCACATATTGATATATATTATGTACATAAAGCATCTTGAAAGGATTTTGAGTGCCACATTGGATATAAGCAAAGATGCATTACATTTTCTGTGTGAAAGAATTATTAGGCTGCAACACCAGATTGGGGCTGAGGATATTTGGATTCTGACAGTAAATCATTTCAATAGAGATGGAATGCAAAGTGTTTCAAGCCAAACCTTTAGGGAAATGTATAGGTACTGTCATCATATCCTTAAATATTCTAGAAAAGAAAAACAAAATTCAAAAATGAAAAGAGTCATCACAAAAAGGACAATCTCAATCTAGAATTTCTGCTGGGAATAAAATTGCTGTGGTACCCAAAAAGGTCACAGGGTTTCTTCCTTGGAGCTGTAGGTCTAAATAACAGAACAAAAATGCTGTGTTTGCCTTGGAAGTCAGCAATACATAGGAGAAGTTAGATGAAATGAGTTTACTATGAAGATCCTTAAAAATTTCATTGTTTTAAACAAAATGAATTGATGCAGTTCATATCTCAGTACACAGCACTTACATCACTTGGAGCAGTTGCTTTCTGCATGCTCAGTGTTGCCTTACAAAGGTTATGCTTGATCTGAATCAGGATTCAGAGGAAGATCTGTAGCTATCTCACGAGGGGGGGGTGTATTTTCATAGTAGCCCATGAAGACAACACAATAAACCTTTGCTCTTTAAAATAAAATTTTAGTTTCTAGGAGGGGCAATATCAAAGTGGCCCCTGTTTATCAGCACGAAGTCTTAACTCTGTCAAGCTGTAATACATGGCAGCAAAAGAGATTTAGTGTCGGATCCTAATAATAACATTTTTCACAAATTTTTATAACACACAGTTCCAAATACATGTAGTTGATCTATTGAGTAGCTTTCCAGCAATACTCAGCTGATTTTGGGAGTGCCTTGTAGAGTCATTCTAACTTATAAATGTCAGCACTGCAGCTCTATAGTGAAAGTCCACTTGCTCAGTCTGTTTTCATTTCAGGCAAAATGACAAACTCATCCCTTATTTCCCTCCCTCTGGAAGCAGAAGAAATACTGGTTAAGTATTCAAAAATTCACACCCTTCTGGAGGACAGTCTCCAGCCTCTAGGGAGAGGGTGAAGGTACTCTTTGGAACCGGGGAGCATCTTCACAGACTCAGGCATCTTTTGAAGCTCTAAAGCCTTTGTTTTCTCCTTTACCATTCTCTCTCTATATATGCTGTTGCAAATCCTTAACTCCCTCAGCCACGGATTACATCAATCCGAACTTTGTAACTCTGAGGTTTGCACATAATATCTGAAAATTACACAGCATTTTTTTTCTTTTTTTGCTTTCATACAACTATTCTGGATCAAAAACCACTGTTCTTTTGTTATTGAGAAATTTCGTATTTCAATATTTTTTAATGACAAGAGGTAGAAATGACAAGAACTATGTGTTACTACATCTAAACCCAGACTTTGCTGCAGGCAGCCTGTGCTCTGCTCTCCAGGCTCCACAGGTGCCATGGTAGTTGTAGTTGTTGTAGCATGCCTAGCAAAAATCAATTTGATCTTTATAATCTGTTGTTCAGCAGGGGTATCCTGTCAATGTCAATGACCTGAGAAGTGAAATCTGTTATGGGTACATAATTTTCTTACAGTTATTTGAAATAAATCTTTCTGTGTTAGCTGTAGGGGATATTTTTTGATTATTAGCACATGAGAATATGTTTTATATGACCTTGTTTTTATGGCACATAACACAAAGCCAAAGAAATTATTAGTATTATCTCTCGAGGATTTTTATTCAAAAACTGATATTTTTCTTCTGGTTTTTTCTCTCTCTTTCCCCCTGTCATCCCCCACTGACATCTTAAAAACCCTTTTCTACTGTAGCTAAATAAAAACCAAACTGGAACTCGTTGCTTCCTATAAACTGTTTTAAAAAGCCCAGAAAGTTGCTGTTAGAAATGCCTTCTTCATGTTTCGCAGACCTCACCCTGTACTATAGTTCTACCAGACACAGTTTACACAACAGATTTTAGCATTCATGTAAAAGCATCGCTGTCATAACCAACCATAGCACTAGATGGCTACAGATCCTGGAAAGGATCCTCTCATAGGTAGCTTAGTTTTGTGCTTACTTTTCCCAGTGCCTTAAACCCAGGTTTCTTTAGTTCAGGTGTTTGTTTACTCAGAACATTTTATTCAAATATATTTCCAATATAACCTTGTATAGCAAAGTTTTTGGATTTTGTGTTTGTAAAGCTGTTCTGGATCTGTTCTCCCTGGAATAAATTAATTTTCCCACTCTAAATAACAATCGCATTAATCTTTTCTGTCTTGGTGAATCTATGTTTAATTTTTTTCAACTTTTTCCCAGTGTCCACATCTTATATTCCATCTCTTCCAAAGCTTGGATTTTCTGGTGGCAGATTGTCTGGGTCAAGACAACCTGACCCCACGGTTCTGGTGCTGATGAGTCCCTTCTGGTACCTTTCCTTTGCAGGTTCTTCATTCCCGTTTTTCCTAGCTTCCCCTGTCTTCCCATATTGACTCTTCTGGCTGTCTTTGAATGACTTCAGAGGTAATTGCTTTTATCCCTTTGTCCTACCTCGTCTTCCTCTTTCCTTCCACCATCTCACACTCCAGTGTAATGAACTAATCCTCAGTTTATTTCTCCTGCATTAGCTTCTCTCTTTGCCTGTTGTGTCCTTGAGGGCACACGCACATTCTAACATGCTTTTTGTCAGCTCCTTCACGGTCTGTATTTGAGGGTGATGAATCCAGAATTTAAATTAATTCTTGGTAAATTCAGAGACAGTATGATTTGTAGTGTCGTCTGTATGATCCACAGTTCATGATGTGGTAGAAGAGATTGTGGGAATTAAAAAGCCTAAGGTGAAGTCAGAGGTGAAGCCTCCTGCTCCTGCATCCTTTTGCTAGAAACAAGCTTGCTGGCTGGGCTCAGTAAAAGGACAAATGTTTGTGGACTGCCACTAGTCAGGACATCATTCACTTTCGTTATAGTCAGGAGAACATGCCTTTCATGCAGAAGGAACAGCTGCAGTAGCTCATTCGTGCCATCAGCAGCATTTCACCGTAGTTTCCATTTCTCATGGTAACTGTTGTATTGGGCTGTCAGGGATTCCATGCTGCCTGCCTGACCCATGGCAGGTGCGGGCTGCTTGCACTGCTCATCTCTGCAGGAAACTGCTGCAATCACAGCAATGGATCAGGGTTAATGAGCATGTCTATCTGCTTGCAACAGTCTGGGGGTTTGCTTGCTTATTTGTTTCCTGTAATAGAATTACTGTGGACAAATGTTCATTTAGTTGATATTAATAAGATCTCTGACATATAATCAGTCTAATAAATTGTGTTTTTAAAAGTTTCATCCTGGAGAGATATAAATAGAAGATAATTAGCTATGTAGGGCTGCAACAATCACTGCTTAGTGGTAACTGATGCACTGAAAAATGGTAAGAGTGTTCAGAAGCATTTTCAAAATGTTTAAGTGGTTATTAGTGTGAAAGCCTATCAGTGGCCTGGGAGATGTATTAGAGGTTATCAGTTGCCTTTCACTGTCTCGTTCTCATGTCAAATGCAATGGGGGATTTTTGCAGATACCAGAGAAATACTTAAGTCTTGCTGTTTTTCTTGTAATTAGCAGGTTGGTGTGGGAAGATGTCAGTGGGACATAAGTGATGTCTCCTGATGTGCGGGAGGTAATGCTTCTGAGTGTAATCAGCAGCTTTTCAAAATGGATTTTGCAGCCATGATGTGACAAGATATCAAAGTGAAGCACTTCAGTAATTTAACATAGTTTATTTCATGTAGCTTTCACGTATTGCAGTAGGTTTATCCATTCACTGCATGGTCATTTCAAGAGTTTTAAACCAAATAAAACTCTGTACATATTCAACAAAATATGTATTTCTTTCACTTAGCATTGAAGAGTAGGTAAAGATTTTCCTCTATTTATGCTTAATATCCCAATAGGTAAATAATGTTATCTTTGTGAGTACACGTCATCTAGTTTCTGAATTGGGCTAACTGCAAATACATAAGGCTGGTAAAAAAAAAGGTGTATTTTGCAGAGAATTCACATCTGTGAATTAGTATCTGCCCATTGTCCCAGAAATCTCAAAATCCAGATAAAAATACCTTCATTTACATCAGTTCATATATGTAAAAGAAGATTTTCAAATATAGAGTAATCATCTGTAAAAAGGCTGCCTAAATATTTCAGGGCCATGTTGAAGAATAATAATAGGGACTCTAAATATGAGGATCTGTTTTCATCCTAATAAAACTGCAGCTCCAGAAGAGGCAATTGGAGAAACCTAATTATTCATTTATGTTCTAATAAGGAAGGGCCTTCAGAGATAGAAGGCTACTGGCAGTGGAGTGGGATGTCATAACTAGAAGACTTCAGAAATTCTGCAAAAAAAGACAAACTCTCTCTTACTTGTGAGGCCTCTTCACCTTGATCTGCAGGCAGACACTTAACCCTTGTGTGTCTACCAGTGTAATACTCAGACATCCCCCAAGTAATTCCCATTGCATTCAAAGGTAAATGATTTTAGCCAATATTCAGAAATGAAGCGAAAACATAGCACATACTGGAGCACTCAGTTCTTGCTAAAAATGAAAGTAAAAATGACAAAAAGAAGAAAGGGATGAGGGAAGGACATACCCAGGCTGGGAACCATATCATCATTTCAGAACTTCTCACCTCACACACTCAAACTGGAAGGTGTCTGGAGGATTCAAAACCATACGGTGAGCTGCTGAGAAGGACAGAGAAGATGCTTTATGACTCCCCTACTACGAGAAACCGGACAAGACGTGAATGAATAAAAGCCCCAAGATAGAAAACTGTGCTGCTAACAAGATAGAACAGCAGCTGTCTCAGGAAAGAGGAAAAAATATGAGGTTTAAGAAGAAATGGAGATGGCGCAGTGAGCTGGAGACGTCCCTAATCCAAAAACTAATGAGAACCAGGGAGTGTGGTCTTGAAGTGAAGCCAAAAGCTGTACCAAAGGAATTCAGTGGAAACAGAGGTAGCAGCTGTCATCAGGCAGCAAGGAGAGCTTGATTTGTGGGCTAATGAAATGTTCAGGGAACATGTTAATTTGACTGAAAACTTTAAAAATGCTGACTGGATGAGAACAGACCCAGTGGTTCTAAAGGACGTTGAGGTGTATTACGGGGACAGGAGCCTTGAATTCTGGGCAGAGACAGATTGTATGGAGTTTAACCTTACACGTAGGATGTACTAGGGTGGCCCTTTGAGGGCCAGTCCTGCATGTGCTGACTACTGGACTGTCCAGGTGCTAGATAATCTCATCCAGGCTGCCCTTTGCCAGAGGATTTGGCAAAGTTCCTTCCATCCTGGGCTGTTCCGAGATTCTGAGCTGTGCAGATGATGTCCACATAGGTGGGAAGAGGATGGAGATGGGATATTCTCCCAGAACAGGCAGCCACAGTAAGAGCTGCCTGCAGATGGGAGCAGCTACCAGAGGAGCCAACCCCAAGGGATCCCTAGGGACTGTGGGAGCAAGAGGGGATACAGCTGTGAGGCCTTGCCTGCACAGAAATATGGGAAGCTTTAGGAGAGCTGCTAGACAAGAACCAACAGAGGACTACCAAAAAATTACCTCAGGGACCATAGAGAGAGTCAAAACCACAGGTGTGACTAGAGATTCATATCCTTACTGACCCCCAAGAAGGATACCCTGAGAAAGAGGCTGGTTGGTGCTGTCCTGAGAGGGGAGATGCTCCTAAAAAGCTATTTGCTGGGCTCTATTCAGTAACCAAATTAGCAGATAAAAACTAGAAGGCAGATGGCAGCTCCTCCCGACTTACATCAGCACCCATATTCATTTTTGTATGATCCAAAAGTACTTTTTCCTTCCATTTAACACTTATATACCTGTAATGAGAAGTAATATGTTATTGAGTCTGTTTTATTAGGTAGATAACAAGTCCCAACACAATAAATTGAATCATGCTTGTAACAGTTTCAAAGCTTCTTCTTCTTCAAAGAAGAACTGAGTTTCTTTGTATGTCCTACATCTTACAGGAATTTTTCCCAAATTTTGACAGTTCCCCAAAACAATCAACTTTTTTTAAAAATTTTAATATGCATCCATATGTGTACCCAGCAAAGCAATTGAGGCAGTAGAGAAAATCACTGTGCTGCAATTCATAACTGTTTTTCAGTGTGCTCCCAGCCTGCTCTTACTGCAGGAGTGAAAGGGACCACAGGAATATTCAGAGTAGGATCCTCAGTGCTCTTTGTTGCTTTAAGTGAAAATGTTTCTTTATAGTCATAGGAGCGATATATTTATGATCATAACAGCTCACATTTCGTGGTGAAACATATTTGGGGTGATGGCAATTCTACTAAACACAGATTTCCTACAAAAAGTTTCTGTGCTGATTCCAATGTTAAAAGAGAAAAAAGCGTATTATGGGAGCAGATGGCGGAGCTTGGTTTTGTTCTTTTTGTTTTAGTGGAAGGTTCAGAAACTATTTTTTTTTAAAGACGTGTACTTTCTGGTGAGAGCACTGGGTAAGCCTGTGCTGTGTGCTTGGGTTTTAATACATGACGTGGGATCGAAAAAATTGAGCTATTAGGTAGAATACCAAGTCCTTTAGGAATCTGTCTTTTAAATCTTTTTCCACAAAAATAATGATGAACAACTACTTTACAACTGTTTTGCTCAACATTTAACTGTTTCTCTCAAGTATACTTACCATGAGTTAATGTGGTTGTCAACTTCCTGACCTATTTTTAGTATATATTGAATTATTACTGTGTTCCTGTGTTATTTAACCTGCTTGCCCCTTAGGTTCAGCACACAGTTTGAATTGGAGCATGCTCCAGCTTTTAGGAATTGGTTTTTTATGCATGTTTTGAACCAGCCCTTGCTTACAAAGCTTAAATCCCATTCATTGCAGTGAGAATAAAGTGAGTGTTTCAGTATTCTCAAAGCCTGTGGTTCTAAATACAGGAAATAGTCATTAAAAGAGATCGCATTCCTTAGGCTGGCATTATCTTGTGTTAAAATATGATTATAGTCATAGAATTGCTAGGAGAAATTACTTCAGTGAAAGACATAGTAATGAGGAGGTGTATTAGGTGAAATTACAAGAGAAAAATCATAAGTGGAAACAGCAGAGTATTTTCATTTTGAGCTAGCATTATTTATAACAAAGTGTGTTTGTCTTGCTCTTGTTAGCTACCTGTTTTTGGGGGAATATATGTTTTTTAAATGGTTTTATACATACAAGTAAGGCAACTAATTTTTTCTTCCAGGATTAGCTAAACAGTGTTTTAAGTAGGAAAACTCAATTTCTATTTCAATTTTCAATTTTTTCTATTGAAACGAAAACCACATCAGAATATTACCAGGTATTATAAGCTAAAAAGCAAAAGCTGTTTTTAAAATTAGTATTAATAACACACAAAAATATGAGAAAAATAAATAGATAATGCGTGATAATTTACAAAATGAAATATTCTGTAGTAATTTGATTTTCTGGAAAAGCATTTTCATCTAAGGAGTTGTTTTCTATGGGAGAGGGGCAGGTGGAGTATTGCACTGCTTCCTGTCATTAACTGAGCAGCAAGGTGCATTTACACACACACAAAGAATGCAACTATTTCTCATGCATTTCACCATATCTTAAATGTGGTTTAAAATGCGCATATTTTTAAAAAATGCATGCATTGGAAAAGTTTTCTCCTATACACAGGCATCCAATTTTAGGTTCCACTTTTTTATAGCTTTTAGTGAGTGCTATTCCATGAAAGAAATTCCAGGCACATTATGATTGAGTTTTACATTTTTGTTTGGATTTCATAGTTCAATTGTTCCATATACGTTATGCTATAAAAAAAACCCCTGTGTTCTTCTACCCCAACTGCTTGTGTTCCATGACAGCAAAGAAGACCTCAGAACAGATGGTTATCCTGCTGTACTGGGGGAAAACTGGGTGTAAGGTGGTGTTTTTACTGAGGTTTCAGTTAAATGGCAATTATGGGATGTCTCATTCTATTCTTAATTAGACTAATTTGACCCCTGTGTGTATCATGTACAGGTCCAGAATAGAAATAGTGCTTTATTTTTTCCCAACACTTTTTAGCTTTATATGTAATGGACTATTAAAATGACATCCCATAACTATACATACAAAAAGAAGGGAAACTCTGTGTATTATTAGTGGCATTTTGGACAAGAAAAGGCAATAAAGAGTAGGGATATTTTCCACAGTCCATCCATCTTTTGTGCACATCCTGGTATACATGAAATGTGGCATATATATTTGAGAAAAAAATTCCTTCTTCCATTACTTCCCAGGCAAGAACCTTTCATGGCAGGTAGTCAACTAAAACTAGGGTTTCTTGGCAATTTGTGTACGTGTTTAATTTGGGTCCCTCTTATGGAGAAGTTTTCTCCCATTTTCCCCAGCTGAAGAACAATTCTGAATCAAAACTTTTCTGCTATAAAGAAGGTAAGCAAGTCCATTATAGACTGAATATTTCAAAATGGAAAAAAATAGTCAATCAAAATTTTTAGGTCACTTCACCAGTTGCCTTGAAATATTACAGGACTTTTGTCCTTGTTCTTCGAAGAGAATGAGAGAACCAATCTAAAGGTAATGCAGGGAGAAAAATCGGAAATTAAAATGTCGGATGCACTTAGTAGTATCTCCATAAGAAGTACATTCTCTGATTAAATTCTGAGTAGTCAAAGCTTTGTGTGGGCAACATGCTTTTAGGCCAGATTTATGACACTGTGAGAACAGGGCCTGCTTAAGAGCCAAACCTAAGACAGCTTTACTAGCTGTATTTTAATTAGTATTTCTTCCTTGACAGCCCTAAGATAATGCTGAGTGCTTAAATATTCTCAAACCACTTTATATCGGTAAAACTGAGGCACCGAAGAGAAAAACTAGGAACCTTTAATGGTCTTTAAAACATTATCGAAATCACCAGGCTCTTAACTGGATGTGAAATACATTTGAGATGCTCGAAGTCTGATACTTTATAGATCAGAAGTGAGTGGCAATAACTATTCCGAGAGAGCTCTGGAGCCCTGAGCGATCAGCAGTCCCTTTGCTGGTGTGTAGGGTTCACTGACCTGCACTGAGGTGGGGAACTTCCCATTTTTATCTCGTTGCTCAGTATTTACAATCTGGTTTGGGGTTTTCCTGGGGATTTTTAATGGTTGATCAAAGGACAGTAAATATGGATCACGATGTTAAACTGTCTACACCTGAATGAAGTCTTCTGTCCTAAATTCTTGTTCTGTGGTGGCTCCTCAGTCCTGCTGAAGTGAACAGCTGATACTGGAAAAAATAGCAGTTTTTGAACATAAGTGGCAGAATGTTGTTTAAAAAACTAACAAGACTTAAAGTTGTGGCAAAACAGTAAGAATTTTTTTTCCCATTTGATTTGTAAAAGTCGAGTAGATTTCTTTTTATATTTTTTTTCTTCTTTTTCTAACATCCATACCACTGAATTGTTTAGTTTTCCTTGTATATGCACTACAGGTAAATTCTTGCATCACTAGCTGCAAGAAGAAAACACAAAACAGGCTTTCTAATGTTTTTTCCCCACCTGTTCTGCAAAAAAAATTATTTTTGCATGTATACAATTTTGCTATTTCCACACTGCTGTACTTGTAAATAAGTTATTATCTCCAAAATGATATTTCCATTGCTAATAAGATTAGAAATACCTTTGCTGTGAGATATAAATAATTCACTGTTTTTCATGTCATCTGTTTGTAAGCAGAGAAACTTGTGTCTTTTTATTTCTTAAAATAGCTAACAAAACTCCCTGCATGTGGATTCATTTTCTATGGAATGTTTTCATCTACTGTTCAATTTTTCACTTTTTATTTTTAACTCCAGTTATTTTGGGGTTTGGGATTTTGTTGAGTTTTGGGAGGGGTTTTTTGTGTTTTGTTGTGGAGTTTTTGTGTTGGGTTTTTTGGATTTATTTTTGTTTAAAGTCCCTGACCTCAATGTATGGTATCTATGTGATACTCCATAGCATCTGATTTGCTACAATTTGTGTAGTAAAGACTAAATTTCCGCTATATACTTCTGAGACCTAATGTAACAAGGCCCAGAGACGTTCAAAGGTCACAGCCATGGTGGCAATAAAGCATAATAATATTAATAATAACTAAAAATGACAGTGGATCAAATCTAAAAGTGACATAAAATCACTAGTCTTAAATAACAATGCCCATTTCTCTAAAATACTTCTCAAGGCTTTTCTAAACATACATTTACTGCGTTCTTTAGGAATATAAGAATAAAAAGCCACTGAAAAGCCCTGAAAAGCAGTGATGGAGTTTGCAAAGGCAAATGGCAAAGACTGGGTTGGACCAACCCCATCCTTAAATTACACTGATCCTGCAGATAGGCAGAAGAATGTAATCAGTGCTGTGGTAAGTGTGGAAAGGAGCACAGAATTAAACAAGGCACAAAGACTTCAAGGGGATCTGGTTGCAGAATCAGATATTTGCCACCGTTCCTATTTTTTTACTACTTCCCTTCCCTTTTTTCTCCATTTCCACAGAGCTGATTTTCAGAATTTTCTTGATGATCGACTTTCTGATTTTCTCAGGGCTACTTCCACATTCTTTGAAATTTTTCTCAGACTTGCAAGACTTGAGTCGTATTAGTTCTATTTTTTTCCTTTGTGTTTCAAATACTTCTGTATTCTGTATAGTACCTGGGTATCAGTTTCCCAGGAGTCTCTGTTTTATGGTTTGATGGCTATTCTTTAAGCATATACACCACCTACTCTCCAAATTAATGGCCATCTTTGGAGGTGCAACTGTTAGATGAGTATTCATTGGAATGCTTTTATTTAGACTTTCATTTCCATGAAAACAAAAAACAAAACCAAAACAACAACTTGTTGACTGCACAGTCAGGGACTAATCTTAAAAATCTACTTAGTTTTGAAAACCTACTGTCCTCTAAAGTCTGATTTCAAAGCCTTTATTTTTTAGTGATGTTAAAACCAAAGTGGAACAGAGGCTTACTGGCCTGATCTGAATCTCTTAGAAGAGGGCATAAATATGTTGTGTAGCATTCTCCCAGGAATTAGGTAGAACAAATCTTTTGTGGATTATAATCTCAACTCCAAGATTTTATTCCCATAAAACAGCTAGTTGTGTGAATTATGTTTGCTTCCTTACACAGAAGCTTATGATTTATTTTGGTTTCAACTTTGTAGAATAATAGAATTTCTCACTGGTATTGCTTGTGTTGTAAATCTTTACAACCCAGGAGCTGTAATGGATAGAGTTAGTGTTCATATTCATCCATGCTCATTTTTGCAAACAATAGGACAGTATCAGCATGTACTAACCTAGTACAGAGGAGGGGATTGAGGGATTTGGAAAATTGGTCCTGTATGGTTTAAAGGATCACTACTATTTAGAGGAATGTGTTTTGACTGCAGAATACTTTTCTTCCCATTCCTCCTGCTGAGCCTCCCATAACATTCAAATATAGAAGCAATTAAGTGAATTGCAATAAAAACACTTCATGCTTTCCCCTTTCTGTACTGTGGACATGGATCACATTGAATGTACAATTGATTGCAGTGGATAAAAGCTGATCTGTAAAGCCCAAGGAAATAATTCAAAACAGTTACTCCTTCTGTCTAGCAGTTCCAAACTTGTCAGTCATACTAGTGTATGTAGCTGCCAATTATTATTCTAAGAATCAAAAGAGAGAAGCTTGTAACACAAAGACACCACAGAGAGTCCCTTAAATTAGTTTATTAAGTATTCACATAAATGAATGTAAAGCATTTTGATGTGAAATACAGCTAAAACATTAACCTATGGAAGTAAACATCGGTCAAATCAATATTCTGTGGCAGCTGTTTGGTCACAGGTATCAGAACTGATAGCCATAAAAAAAGGTTCTTGGAACACACAGGGCTTGTCTGACATGCATATTTTTTCTCTCTGTCCTCCCAATTACATTTCTCAGCTCCATACACAGCTTCTGGCAGGTCCCTGCATTTGTGGGACTTGTTGGTGAGAAGTCATTTAAACCGTGTAAGATGCTGAAAAAACTTTGCTATGAGTTACACAATTTCTTTACATTATACAAAAACTCTTCTAGAATTATTTGTAGCTGATTAATAAGACTGGAAAACATGGCTGAACAAAATACTTACTTATCATTTTATTACAGCTGTACACAAATACAGAAACCAGTGTTACTTGGGCTGCAAATCAAATACTCAAAAACCATAAGCTTCCACAATTGCAATACCAATGTATCCCCTTCTCTGTTTGCAGTCTGATAGTACATTTATGCCAAGTTACAAGCTGTGAAGGGAATTTGTACAAGGAATAAAGAAGCTCTGCCTGTGTCCTTCAAGCTTTACATTCCCTCTGCACCATCTCCATCCCACCTCACAATGGAACCTTTTTTGCAGACTCCTCAGCCTGGTCTCTTCTTCCTCCTGAGGAGTATTCAAACCAGCCCCACTGAGGATTTTTAATGACACTCCTACTCTTCCTGCCTTTTAAACTGTAGCCTTCAGAGAGTTTTCTGAGCTTTTTGTCCAGTCCATGTATTTGCTCTTTGTTCTACCTTAACAGAGATATGTTGATAATGTCCTGTTGGAGAAGATGGGAAAAAATGGCTATGACAGAAAGGAAAAGCTTCTTTGTTCAACAAGGTGAGAATAAGAAGGCATTTCATGTACAGTCAGCAATTTTTTTTATCTTTGGGATGTGGGGGTGGAGGTAGCAATTACTTTCCTCAGCTGTCTTATAAATGCCTGAGTAATATTGCCTGAGTTTTTAATAAGTCAGTCTGGGGCAGAGTTATGACTTAGAAGGGCTTTATGCAAAATCCATACATTTTTGAGAAATGCTGAATAGTTATAAAAATAGTCTAAATAATATAAAATATAAATAGAATTTTTTTTTATGCTAAGATGAACACTAATTATACAATTGTGTTAGTGTAAAATTTGTTTCTGTGATGGTACAAAATTTCTTGTGATGTGCAATTCTATCAGGAGGGAAACTGGCTACTGGTGACATGTTTTCCTGGTTCTCACTTGGCCACATCCACATGGAACTAGTTTGTCAATCACTGTGGTTATGCCATGAATCCAGGTTAAAAAACAAACAAACAAACAAAAAAACCAGAGGATTTGTTGTTGAAATAATAAAAAAAAGATTTCCTAGGCAAAAAACCCCTGAGCTATGAGCATTTACAGAAAATGAAGCTTTATATGCGTATTATAATTACTAATGTTGCATTTACTTGGAGATATCATTACATTACAGCACAGTTATTTTGAAAGAATGTCTTACAAGTTTATTTAGACGTTTTCAGCTCTTACATACAGAGTTTAATTTACCAATTAATTCTGGCTTTGGTGTAATGTTATTTTACTTAAATACATATATGCTTATACAGTGAAAAAAGATTTTTTTTTCCTCAATGCTTAGGCAGAATTGTCAAATCTGAAGCTTTACATTTTAATGTTAAAATCTGCAATGTTAAAAAAAAAAGTGTTTAACATTGACAATTACAGAACAAAAAGTCATGACAAAGAGATACGCACCAGAAAATGTTTGGGAAAAATAACCTGTGACATAATTTCATATCATGTAATATATTTTCTTTGTCCATGATTAACCGGATAAATAGAAAGAAGCTTGAATTTCAGAAAAGAAAAAGAAAGATCAAATGATTTATTAGAAACTATTTGCAGCAGAAAGAATGAAAATAGGTTGCCTGGAAAAGCTGTGCAATCTCTAGCATTGGAGATATTTCAGAACATATTAGATACAGATATGTCAGAATGACTTAAATAAATTTAGACAACTGGAAAAAGGATAGGTTAAATAACCCCTGTTTTTTGTGACTGAAAACTGTGAAGGCACTGAAGTAGTCAAATTAAATAATATGTAATGTTTTAGTTTCACATACAGAAATACAGGCAAATATTTACACAACAGGTGACTGGGAATTTCTGTGCCGTTCCAAGGAGATTTTTACTGACCTGATTCCTCAGTAATAATGAAAGCTTACAGATTAATTTGGGGGGACTTAGTAATGAACAAGAATAGAGATAAATGAAAAGAATGCTAATGAAATGTATTTTCAAAAATCAAAATCCACTTTTTTTACTCAACTCTGCCCAGCTCCATTGAAAATCCTAGTTCCAGGCACTGTTTCCTAACATATTCTCATGCAGTTGGTGTAAGTTTAAATATTCCAAAAGCAAGTGAAACTGTAATTTTCTTTGCTGGACAGAGCCACAGTGCAGTTCAGATCCACAGCCAGCCCTCAGTCACACCTTCTCCTCATCACCTTCTCTCAGATAACACCTCATAATGCCTGAAAACATAAAGAACCATCCCAAAAGCTCTGAGGGACCTAAGTTTATTAAAAACACATGTTCATAACTCTATATAGGAACAGATTTTTCCCTTGAGGATAGAAAGGAAAGGGCTCTGAATTAAATGTGAATGTGACTTATTAGCCCCATGATAGCAACCCATTTTCTTACCTTACTGTCTGTCTCCTTAGCAACTGTTTGTGGTTCCCAAAATGTGTGCTTTAAATAACTCTAAGAATATTATTTCAGTCTTAAAGACAAAGTGCTGCTGGTGTCAACTTAATAAAAGTGAACTATCTACTGCAAATTATTTGAAACAGAAATATTACCCGTTATTGATGCTCATTCCTCCAACCAATTAATACAGGGGTTCTGGTATGGGTTTCTTGAAAACAAGCTGCTACCATTGGAAATGACCGGGTAGTTAATTTTTCCCCTCTCAGAACTGGAACATTTTCCATGCCAAGAAACGTGGAGAAGAAACTACTATGCAACCTGTATGGTTTTTGGAGACTGCTAATTACATTTCCCCTGGCTGCAGCAACCTCAGGGCTTGCTATTTTGATGTTCTGCTGAGATTATCATCAGCATTTCGGCTCTTTGAACACAGATCTTAAGATGTTACAGCCACATCCACATGTTTTTATGCTTAAGTTCAACAAAGGCCTTTAGGACATTAATGGAAGTGTTGTTTGCTCTGAAAATATGTGTCAGGACCATTGTGCTCATGAGAACTACAGGGGCCTTTGTTGCCTGAAAAGGAATCACCCTTTCCTGTTCTGCCCCTGTTTGGCAGCACTTCCTTGAAGGACCTCTGGAGGCAATGTCACCCACCTAAGAGTGTGGATCTGTGGCAGTTTTGGCCTGTAAATTCACATTAACTTTAGGACACCATCTTATTTGTGCATTAGGCAAAATCTGTGCCTGTTGCACATCTGCAGTAGTGATGTGACTATTGAGCGAGACCAAAGGAACCTGCAACATGCAGTGGCTTTTAGTACATGATCACAGAGCTGGTGGCCAGAAGAGATGTGGAATATTTCAATGGAAAGATCCAAAGAATTCTTTCCCTCGTGCCTGCCCTATTCCCCTTCCCCCTGTCCAGTCCCCCATATTTTCATTGCAGAAGAATGAAAGGCAGTTTCTGCTTCAATACAAATTAAATTAGTTATTACCATATCAATTTCAATTGGGCTAGTAGGAACAAGCAATTATAATAAGTGGGAATTTAAAAGGTTTACTACTGGCCATTTTAATTCACAAATGGCCTGGTTAAGAATTTCTTACATGGGAAATGCTCCTGTTGGGCTTCAGAGAAATCTGTGCTCGAGCAGCAGCATTTCAGCACATGGTCAGAAATGATGAAGCTTAGCAAACATATTCATATACTCTGTTTTGAAGATCTTTTATATGGCACATCAGTGCAACGTCTACAGATATTTTTAAAACATCAGCATTAAACTGACAGGAGAAATTACAGAAAGTGATTTGAGGAGATATAGAAATACGAAGAAACTAATTGAAATATAGTAGACTATTGAGGGTGGAGAGATACTTGCATCAGGACTGGGACACAGCAATAGATTTTTCAACCTGATGGTTAGCACACTGATTTCATGGTCACAGTGAACATTTAAATTTATTTATACAAAGTCCTAAACAGAAAAGGAAAGAACATGGGCTAAAGATTCCTGTAGAATTCATGCCAGTATTTTTTATATTCTCATCTTCCCCCCTCCAGAATATTCCATATCCCTGTCACCTCACTGTTTCTTGAAGACCTGAATCTTTCACCCTGTGCTGTCTGCTTGCCCAGTTGTTCAATCCAGCTGCTATTTCTGCTGCCAGATAGCCTGGATTAAACAGGAGGAGTTGATAGCAAAAATACTAAAGAGGGTATGGTTTCTGACTGCCAAGGAAAAGGTGTGAACTGCCAATTTGGTGGCAAGGAAGGCACTGAGCATTTTCAGAACAGGGAAGGATTGGGAAAGGGTTCTACAGTAGTGTCTGAACAGAAGTAAATATATATAGTTTTGTTAAAGGCTAGAGATGTGCTACTTTATTCCAGCTAAGGAGCAAACCCTGTCTCTGAAGCTGTTTCCTGACATTGGTGCTCATTTCGTATCAAAGGTGTAAAAATCTGGTTTAGATGTCTAGGAGAGATTCAGAGCTATAAAGCAATATAAAGGATGAGTAAGAAATGTCTAATAGGAAAATCCACGGATATCAAGGGATATAACTTGTATTTGTGCAAGTTATGATTGTGTAAATACTTTTGCACAAAGTTCTGGGTCTGCCTCCTCCCATGGTTACCCAGAAGAGCACACGAGCATGCAGTCAGAACTAGGCTAAAAATCCTGTCTTCCTCATCTCTGGACTCTGTGCTGGGTGGTGCTCCTGGTGCTGGTACTGAAGGCTAAGCACACTGCTTTGCACAGCAGCAAAATAGGATCCCTGTATTTAGGGATTTTGCAGAACTGCTTGTTTTCAAGGTTTTCTTTTAAGCCTGTTGAAAATTTAAATCACAAAAGGTCTGTACAAGTTATAAATTGTAATACACTCTGTTTAGATGTGTCTTGTGATTTGTCTCTTAGTCAGAGGTGATGATGCACTGAGCACTTTTAAAATATTCATTCTCACATCCTTTAGAAGTACCCCAAGAATTCACAAAGCTGTCATTGCTCAGTTCTTCTATACTGTTTGTACACTGTCAGTTTTTGGCACTTAAGCACATTACTAATGTATAGCTCCATTGTTTATTAGTATTACAAAATCATTTGTTCATTCTGTAGAGGATACCTGGAAATTATATCCTCTTCCATTATATCCTCTTCCTTTTCTACCTGGAAATTATATCCTCTTCCAATTATAACCTCTTCCCTGTAAACCACCCTAACTTTGTAAACAGCAGAGTTTGTTTCTCTAATGAGAGAAAGAGAACAGTACTTGGCATGTGTTAAAGCATTCCAAAGTGATCCTCAGCAGTTGGTTGGTTTATAATTTTTTTAATAATATCTAACAGTTTATTTGATATAAAGTTTGAAGACAGCTCACTATGGTTCTGTAATATAAAAAAATAAGCAAGAAATTTCAATTGAAATAAGATTTAACTGTCTTTTGGGTTGATTTTTCTTACAGGTATAACATTGTATTATTTTTTTAATGTGGTTGAGTTTGTCCTAAAGAGCACTGTAAACGTGTGTTCAGAGTTGAACATACATAAAATCGTTTAGTCTCTCTTCCAAACTAACCTTCATTTGTGTTTGCATTACTTTCTGCTCTTAAGGAATTTTTCCACGTTTTTGTGCCTGTGGTTAGCAGGGAAATTCCTGCTGATGGATCCTGAAGGGATGTATGATGGATCCTGCTGTGATGTGTGGATCCTGAAGGGAGCAGCTCGGACTCGGGGGTGGTTTCAGCCCTCCCTGTTAAGTTCAGCCCGCAAAGAGAGATGTGGCTGTGAATCTTTCAGTACAAAGATGTGTAAACAAAATGCCTTTCACCACACTTTTTAAAGAATAGAACAATGAAAATGATGAAGAATTAGTGATCATTGTACTCCCTTTTATATAGCTTTGTAAGCTGTAAATCATTTAGCTAGGTTGAAAACAGAGATTTTCATTTTCTTTTTCCATGAGACAGTATGTCATGGCTTCTGCAGGTGGAAGCCTGAACCATTCAGAGGAAAACTGGTTTGGAATAAGAAAGGGTCTCCTCATACTTTGCTGAAGCCAAGGAAAGCACCTGTTTGTTTAAGCTGTGTTTGGCTGGGGGGAAAACCTGAGGTAGTGCAAGATCCCTCTCAACTTCTTAGAGAAGAAAAAGAATGGTCAGTTCCTTTCTACAGGATCTGCTAATGCATAAACCCTTGGACCTCTACTAATCATCCATAAGTCGTTGGGGACTGCTCACTTCTCAAGATATTGAAACTTCTGAGCAGGGGTGAAAGCAGAACTGTCCAGGGAGCTTTTAATGCATGTGCAAAGCCTTTAAAGTAGGTCAGCAACATTTGAAGTTGGGCATCTTGAAGGCATGAGGCTGCTCCTTTGGATTGCAGGGGAGGGGGAAGAGGAACTTAATGATTTCCACTTTTTGATCAGAAAAACCTTTATAGCCCTTAAATCCTTTCTAAATCCTTGTGGGGATCTTGTAGTTTTATTATGTGCTTGATGGCCACTAAATATTGGAAGGAAATTGGATGTGACAGTGTCAGGAAGAGTCTGTAGGTAGCATTTCCGTGTTCGTTGTGACTCCAGTTGTGCTGCAGTTCCTTGTGTTCCATGCTGACCATTGCATGAGTGAGATGGATGAGCTGCTGGGAGAGGAATTCAGGCACTGGGATGATGCAATCAGTGGCTACTGAGCAAGCACGTAATGTGGAACAAGGGTATGGGGCATCCATCCATCATCATCACAGACATTTACAGGTGTGATTCTGGAGGTATTCACCCAGCTAGAGCCCCATCATGTAAGGGAGTGGTACATTAGGATTCCTAAATGCAAATAGGATGGGAGTGCTGCCAATACTTCACAGGAGAAACCATGTCCTGATGCAAGTGAGCAGATACTTTTCCATAAAAATTCAGCGAGGCCAGAATCTCATTGTGTATCTAGGTTGGCAGGCTAGTTTAGGTCCTATATTCTGTGACTATCCTGTTAATTCAGGGACTTAGGGTTTTTCTTTTTTCCAGCTGGAAGTATTACATTTTAGCAATCTTTTTCAGTATTTTTCTTTCTCTGTTGTACAGATATTTGTACTCACAAATTATCAGCAACTAAAAATTCCACTTTTTTTGTGATTATATCACCCAATATTTGATCAAAGATTATCTTGGTTTGCCATGTCAGTATAATTAGATATCCTACACAATAAGATAGATGCTGAAATTTTTCTGCTTGGTTCTCATAAGGTGCAGATGGAGCCCTTGTGAACTGTATAGTTCAACCAGCCCTGTGTTCTGTACATTATCTGTAGCAACATATAGTATCCAATAGCTCTGGTAGGAGCCTGAGGG
The DNA here is from genome assembly GCF_003945595.2 of Pipra filicauda. Taxonomy (NCBI): domain Eukaryota; kingdom Metazoa; phylum Chordata; class Aves; order Passeriformes; family Pipridae; genus Pipra; species Pipra filicauda. The sequence continues at coordinate 160,862 of NW_024104778.1, read as the reverse complement.
TGTGGGAAATAAAGAAAGGCTCAGAGGCACCGAAGAGATCATAAGCTACTTAAATTCTATATTCTTTGTGACTTTTTAGGCTAAAATTTAAAAAGGAAAAGGTTAAAATTTCAAATAACAAGGGATAGGTTAGAAAAAACCCTACAGCTGCCACAGGTAGAGTTGGAATAACTGGTGAGTTTTATACCACTGCTTAAAGGGCATAAATAACTACAGGGATACGTATGTGTGAATTCTTTTTAAATAGTATTCTAGGTCTTGCAAGCTCCACATATTTTGAATCTGGAAGGCTAATGTATTTAACTCATACAATGATCCTAAAAGAACATTAATTTTAGGGTATGTTTTAGTTACATCTTGGCAGCCAGTGTGTGGGCAGCGCTCTGTCAGATCCAAAGAGAGGCACAAGCCAGCAGCTGAAAGTTCTGTCATTCCCATCACGTATTAAGAAAACTGAACAAGGACTGTGGTTTCTGTGCTGGCTTGTTGCCATCCAGGCTTTGCAGCTCCAAAGAAGGTGGAAAACCCAAGTATTTCTCACCCTTCAATATTACATAGTTCTGCTGAGGTAAATGGTTTGCCAAATACTAGAACCCTTGGTCACATTTCTTATAGTTTAGACTTAAGAAGAGAAGATACTGTATATTGTCATTGTAAATTCAGAATAATTGTGCCTTACATGGACTGTCACATAGTACTCCTGAACAGAAATTGGACTTTGGGTTTTAATTGAAATCATACCCTTTCATTTTTGAGTCATGTTTAAGGAGTTCAGATATTTCTTTTGTTTTCCCTCACCTTAAAAGCTGACTGGATATTGGGTGAATATAACACTGGAAAACTTCTGTGTGTAAGGGTGCATAAGGTGTTGTTATAAAACAAATAGGATTGAATTGCTTATGCGAGCTGTTACTGTTATACAGTCATTGCATTAGGGTATTTTGAATTGTAAATAGGAGGAGAAAGTTTGTTTTGGGGAAATTTATTCCTTTTTGGATTGTTACGAAGAAATGCATTTGTGTGTGTTTTGAGATATTCTTGAATTAGGGAATATAAGGGCTGCATAATCAGGTCCTATTTGTATGTCTGGTAGACTCAGGGTAGCTGTCTAGGAGTTTTCACACAAGGTGCAAGTAATTACTGAGAGTCTGAAAATTCTTCCTGTCCTGTTCTCTCACCAGCCAGGTTTAGGCAATGCTCTTCCACCGTGGCCCTGTACCAGAAACAAAGGGTAAATGTAAGGAAAAGTCTTCTTCAAAATGGAAAAGGTTGTCAAAACTGCATTTCTCCTAAGGAATAAACAATGATCTTTGGGACAATTAAAACAATAAGTAGTCTTTGCTATAGTTCAGATTATGCATCCTTGTGTTTTTGTGTTCTCAAACAGGAAAACACTTCACAACTGGGCGGTAAAATGCTCCAGTACTAACAGTTTTACTGCTTTAGTGGTGCTGTTCAAGGGTCGATTAGTGGGGCTGCTGTTGGAATACTGAAGAAGTAACACTGATTAGTCTGTCTCTGTTCTCTACTGTATTTCCTTACCTGCTTTCATTGTGATATTAGAAAAATCATCCTCTCACCCCTTTTCCTGTGTTAGGGGCGCAGCATGGTCTGAATACACGGAGTCGTTCTCAAAATGCCTTCAACCTTCTGAAACAGAAAGTAGGAACTGAGGGGGAAAAAAATCTGCCAGTTAGATTTCAGTCCTTTACTTAAAGTTACTGTGTGCTTATTATTCAGTAAGCAGAGCAATAGGCTCTCTGTTGTGTTTTATTATGTATTATTTTATCTTCAGAAAAGCATAACATCATAGCTGTAGCTGAAGAACCCAGAACTTCAATAAAGATGATTTATACTGTCTTAAACAACAAGCTATTTGACAAGTACAGTAGGAATAATACATCAAGAGATTGGTTTCTGAATATACTCTGAAATTTTGATTTCTCTGTAGTAGGTTACTTTATCCTAATAGATTAATGAAAGTATCATTCTTATGATTGTTTACTTTCCACAAAAATTCTGGGGTTTTGGAGCAAAGGAAATAAGTACATTTATTCATTAGAAAACATTTCTTTATTTCTGCTTCATTTTGCATTTCTTTGTCCTAAAGCATTTAAGCTTTCATTTTTCTCCTGTCTCAAATAGAAGGTTGCTGAATTTAAAAAATTAACAAAACAGAAAAACAAACAAACAAATAAAAAAACCAAGAAAACTCTCCCCCCCCCCCAGAAGGCAGCTGGTTTGATGTGGTGAGGGATAATTTTGTATCACACCTGGGGAAAAAAATTAAAATTAAGTAATAGGTATAAGTTCATTGACTAAACAAAACAGCTGCCCTTTTAATGGTGGTAGGTTTACATATTCCAGCCTCTTGGAGAGTTCACAGTTAGAGAAGTTAGGATGAAATTAGTATGAAGTTATCTGAAGTTGTCCAGGAGAAAGCTGGTTTGAGTCCTTTGATTTTAAAGGCAGAGGAAATAAGTTATTCATATATTAGAACAAATTTAAGCACCTCTGACATCTCTTCCTGTAGACTGTGATCCACTACTGGAAAGTGCTTGATGGGGAATTCAATGTTCTGCAAAGATGGGTTTTCCAGTAAACATAAGACTCAAACTATCTTGAAGAAATTGTAATCTTCAAAATCTATCATGTCATTAAATAATTCTTTTCTAGTGGCTTCCTCACATTGGTTCAAGGTGTAATGATTCCTTAGGCTGCTGTTACTAATTCATTGATATCATTCTGATAGTGGAAGTAAATCGTAGCAGCACAAGCATTCCCATAAAAAAAGTATTACATCTTTGGTAGCATGGTTCAAAGAATTCTGCATAGAATTCAGGAAGGAGGAAGAAAGTTTTAATAACCATCCTTTCTCTTTTGGTTTTATAGAGTGTGGCTCTGCTATCCTCAGCTTTTTTTAGATGTTTCTTAAACCAGTTAATTTACTGGTTTATTGTTAGGGTGACAACACCCAAAATAATAATTTAATTATTATTTTTGTCTTACTAGAATTCTTAGTGCTCCAAAAGATTAGTTTTGTCCAGAAGTTTTCTAACAGTGGCTTTATAGAGTATTTGGATGTTTTCTAGATCACATAATTTGTATTAATTATTTAAAATTGTTTGGATGCAGATTCTGTTGAATATATGTATATATTGCTATGTGCAAAATGTCAATCATGGTTTGCTCAGTTTTCTGAAGGAGAGGAAGATTTAAGTAAATTCTGTAATGAATACAACACAGTTTGGGAGCATTACATTTTCAGCTGGAAATTTTCCTGTGTCAGAAGTTCCCAGTCAGTGCCTGGTGGTTGTGTGCACTCTGACCCACTTTGAACTGTGCACCACAAGCTGTTCAGCCGAGCAGAAGGAAGGTCCTCTTGTGTGGAATTACCCCATCATGGAAACAAGAGGCAGATGTGACTCAAGACGTCTTCTACATCATCTGCCTGCCCTGGGAGTGCAGCACTGGGATGAAAGCATCAGTGTTGTGCATTGTTGTGTAAGGTGCCACCCATCCTACCTCATGCAGGGAGCCCTGAGGAGCCCTGCCAGGCAGTGCTGGTACCCCGGGAATGCTCTTCAAGTGCTACGACCTGTGAGCATCTTGAAATAGCAAAAGAACCAAAGACCTTGTGACTGTTCAACTCTCCTGCCAAGAGGCTCTTGAGATCATGAGTGTCTTAAAAAGTCTTAAGATGTGAGAGTCCTCGATAGTCTTAGGAGTGCTTCTGATTCTCCCCCCTACTTCTTGAAAACACGAAAAATCCCACCTGCCACAGTCTAGAAGCAGCTGGCAGAAACACACGCTGGCTGAGAGCGGGTGTGTAAGCTGGATTAGAGATGTTCAAATATTCTTGTAAACATAGTTAACCTATCCTCAGCAATCAGTCTCAGCTGGATGAGTACTACAGAGTTCTGACACTTTTAGAAAATCTAAAACTGGCTATGCTGTCTCAATAGCTTTTTCAAAAAGAACCATCTGTAATAAAGCACATGCATATATTAGAATAATTTTAAGAAGACGTTTACATCATAATGAATGGGAAAAAATATTGCAATACATGATTTGCATCCTTAGAACTCAGCAGCCTCAGTGAAATTTCCCTGTGTCAAACATTAGAAGAATGCGAGTTCATATTAGGACTTTTAAGGAAATAGAAATGGAACAACTTCTAAGCTGTCCTAAAAGTCTGCCTTAAACTTTAAAGAGATTTTAAAATTCCTAATTTTTTTAAAGGTTCCCCTGGCAATGCTGTGGTTAAATGGTACAAATTTGCTGAAATACCTAATGTAGAGCATAATTATCTACCATGGAATATTCAGCTGTTTAAAGTTTTGCCCAGGAAAGCCTTGGCACAGGTGCATCTGTTTATTAAATGAGAACTAGACAAGACACATTTTTCTAGTGGGGCCTTTGTTTATCACTGTGAGAAGGCCGTTCCATGTGCATCCCATAAATGACCTGTGCATCACTTGTTGCCAGCAAGGTTTTGGACCCCCAGGTGCACATAAAAAGGTGGTTTGTATAAGAGTGATATGTACAAGGATTGAAAAGAGAAACTGTAGTCTAATTCCAGCCTGCCATAAGGCTGAGGCCAAAATCTAATCTGATTTTGCACTAATAAGAAACTGCAGAATATCTTAGCAGATTTTGCCTAGTTAGTTCGCAGATCTTCCATGCATTTGCAGAGGACCCACCAGTAATTTTGGCAGGATGAACGTGACCAAGAGCTTGCTTTCCACTCATCAGGAGCCTAATGATCTTCTGGCATGCCTCAGTGGGAAATAAGGGTTCAACACTCCAGAGTTAGAGGGTGAAATGGTCATTTATTGAAAGGTGCACTGGCTTATAAAGAGTAGGGTTGGAAGGCACAGGAAAAGAAGGCAGGTTCTGGGTGCAGCATGCAAATGGAAGACATATATGGAAGACAGGCGTTGGACATAACCATAAATGGAAAGGGATAACCATATAAGGGATTACCATATAAGGCAATGCTGCAATGCAGCACTAAACAACCAATCAGGGGAAAGAGGAATAACAGGGAATACAGAACAACGGGGATTTTTATGAAAATTGTGAAATAGGGTAAAGCGAAGGGTAAAAATACAATGTGCTTTAAACATAAACTTGGGTACAGAGTCCCAAGTTTATGTTTAAAGCACAGCCTTGGCCATATTGATCACCATAACTGGTCTACTCTGGCCTCAAATCGGGAGGCCTGGAGACACACCATCTATAACGCAGCTGTCTCCTTTGAGAACACACGCAGGATCACCCTCGAGGAGAAAAGGCAACGCAGAAAGAACCGTGTATTGCAGAATACACCATCTAAGGAGTCTTTCTGCTGTGCCTTTTGCAATCGGATATGTCTGTCACGTATTGGCCTCATAAGCCACCAGTGTGCCTGTAGCAAATGTGGATAGAGCCTTCCCAAATCTTCGTTCCCGAAGCCTAGCCATGATGATGATGATGGGTGCAGAGTCACAACAGTCCAAGCAGTCTACAGGTGTTGTTTTCAGGAGTCCCGCAGATCTCCTCACAGACTTCTATTTCTTTTTTCCACATTTCATAATCAGACTTCTCTTGGGTCACCCACAGTCTTCAGCTGTGACCAAGGCAGGTCATTAGAAAGAACCCGCAGTTTTGAGAGACGGTGTGGGTAGCAGGTGGAGCAGTTGGGTGGGGTAGGTGAGAGAAGCTTCCAAAAGAGTACTTCTCCAGAGGCAAAGGAGCCGTGCAACAGTGAGTAGGAGCAGCATGGGCAAATGGTTAAGGAAGGAAGAAATGCTCCTTGGTTGTTGAACAAGAACAGAGAGGAGAGTCTGGAATTACAGGTTCGTTTCTTCTCTCAGAGCAGCCGCGACGAGGGTCCAAGGATTCCCATGTCAGATCACAGAGAGGCCCCGTGCAGTGCACAAGACTCCTCTGCTCTTTAGATTATGGTTTTAAACACCACTTTTTTCCCCTCTGCTTTCAGGTCCACTCCTTTTGGGAAGGGAAGATGGGTGATTAGGTGGCATCTACACCAGGTCTGGATGTTCTCATACCAAACATTCTGTTCTGCTTGATGCCTTATCCTTTCTCAGTGATCTAAGTATAGATTTCAACAAGCATTTCTATTTGGACAGTTGGATGGGAAGGTTACTGAACTTGATTTTGCTGACTTCAGGCCAGCAAATAGGAAGCATTTGAGGTACACTTTTTATAGTCTTTTTCCCTGTAACATTTATTCTTGTGGAAAGCTTTGTTAGCATGGTACTTTCACTGTTAGACATTCCTCTTTCTTGGAAAAAAAAGTCTGTTATTTATTCAAACCAAGGTCTGGCTCATTTCCAAGGCTGCAAGTGCATTATCTCAGGGAGCAAAATTGTCAGCAAAGCTGTGCAGACTACAACATTATAAAGTCACGACTTTTATTAAAGACCAGGCCAAAAAGAAAGCAACTGTCTTTTTTTTTTTTTCTCACAAACCTGCTGGTGGCTTAGAGTGCAGTTTGTAGTAAGTATACTTTCTGAAAGGATAGATGTACCAGACTCACCCTTCTCTTTGGAAGAAGTGGTTACAGTTCTAGGACTTTATTAAAAAATATGAGGGGGGTGGTATCTAACTCTTGGAAAAGATGTATTAGGAACTACTATGCTAAAAGATTGGGTTTGTGTTTATTTATAGTCTCCTCAGCACTTTTTTATTTGCTTTATGGCTATATTAAGGGCTTGTTAAGTCTTAATTTGATGTCATACACACCATCTTCATAATATATGTTTGGATTTCATGCATTACTTCTAGAGTAGACAATAAGTATGCATAATCACCTAATCACTTCTGTGGAAATGATATATCATAAGATGAATGGCTTTACCAGTTTGAAAGGGAAAGAAAAATATATAATTTATGAAGGAGGTTCTTCTACAGGAGGTTATGAAGAGGCATAATACAAAATGAAAACCTTTTTTTATTTCTGGGTGTGATGTTTTTAAATAGCACCTTCTACAGTAACTAGATTTTCATGATCATTCAGGGCACTGTAGGTGCTGGTACCTCACCTACACTCACATTTATTTCCCCTCTACATCAGCAAGAGTGAGGGGAGATGTTTCTGAGGAAAGTACTTGGGGCCGAAGGATCCTAAAGAGCTGACAAATTTATTTGTTACCTTTACCGTCATAGGCATTTTCTTTAATGCCCAGAAGTACAACCAGCTGAATGTGAGCAGACTGTTCAGCCTCTGGAGAACCCCATTGCCTTCAGGAGTAATCAACTTGGGCACAGCAGTATGACCCTAAAGTGAACTGCTGAGTACAACCATGAAACATCACCAGTTTTATCCCATTGCTTTGATTCTAAGAGCATGATTGTGAGAATGAGAAAAGCCACAGTAAATCAAAGCAATCTAAATAAACACACCAGCAAAATTTCCCTTTATTCAACACGCTATTCTTCTACTCTATTTACCAATTCTTTTCTACCCTTCACCTCTTATTAAACCTAAATGGAAAGATCAGAGGGAAAAAAACACCAAAGGGAGGGAAGGATCAAGTAAGTTTTATCTCACTGAAAGGAATGATAAAGGTCCCATTGACTTCAATGGGCACATCTCCTTCTGTGCTTTACTTTGATTCAGAAGCGTGCTTTTGAAGCAGATCATCAGCACTTGCTGTGCTTTGGCTCACATCCTGAAGTGTTTTAGAGACACAAACTGAGTTCCTTTTGAGTTAGACTGAACTTGAGGATGTGTTCCAGACACACACCTGATGTGCTTCAGCCTCACATTCAGACCACAGGATGAGAGCACTTACTCGCACTTCTGAGAGTGGAGGAGCTTACTTATACTTACCAGTCCTTTCCCCTTGCACCCTGACACTCTAACTCTGCATCCTTGGTCGAGGTGGATTTCAAATGGACAAAAGCATGGTTGGATCTGTCTGGCAGAGTTTTGTTCTTTTACCGTAATTTTATTAATTTCAGTAAAATAAAAAAGAAAGAGCGGATTATGACAGAATAAATGTGTGAACACAGAAACAGCTATTTTGCTTTAATTTGAAACATCCTTTTAAAAAAAAAAAGTGAGTGGTGAGTAGTCATAGGGTAAATCCTTCCAGGAAGCAATACCATCACAGGCTCAAGACTGCTTGGCACAGGTAGAACTTCCACTGGGAATTATTTGTTACATACATAAGTACTCTTGACTATGTGCAAAGTGTGAATGCCTGCACAATGGTGGAATGTCGAAGGAAGGACTACTTTGAACGTGCTGTATTCGCTCCAAATTTTTTGCTTCCTGATCACTGCCTGGAGCCCCTTGAATCAAAATGTAGGTCAGAGCAACTTGAGGTTGCTTTAAGTTCCCACGTGACCCAAGGAGGCATTCAGACTGTACTGTAGCATACGAATTCCTGATTGCTTTCAGCTTTGTTTCAGTCAAGCACAGCTCTCAAAAAATAAAGCACTTCCAACATAATAACTTGTAATGACATTCTGCCGTGGGATTTACCTCAGCTCTCACTTATTCAGCTTGAGAAATGGGTACTGGCTCTATGTTGTTTACATGACACGCTTTGTAAAAGAAAATCTTTGAAGAGGAATTATCAAAGTGTAAGTAGCCTGCTACTATGTTGAAAACAATTTTCTAGATTCTGCTCTGTACCAGTGGAGGGCCATCATGAAGTGTAAACTGGAGTGTTTTCTCCCAAGATATATGTCAAAGCTGCTTCCTGAAAGATGTGCCAAAAGCACCCCTTAAAGCTGGATTTTTGAGAGTGCTTGACCTCAGCTATGCTGAAGCTATTTAGCTGAATGCTAATGCTATTGAAGTTAAGAGGAACACAACCAGCCCAACAGTGAACTCTTCTGAAGGATTATTCAACTCCACATCCCTGCCTCCCAGCATTGTGCTACAGGGAGAAATCTTCAAGGGAGTGTTAGTGAGCTCTGAGTTCTGGTACATCCTGAGTTCCTTTTACAACTGTAATAATGGAAAACTATAACTCATGCACTCTGTCATGCAGTCTTTCTCCCTCTCTCTCTGAGTTCCATCTCCCACAGTGCTGTATAAAATCAAAAATGCAGCAAGAAGAGTTTAGATGCCTAATTAAGAGTATCTTCCTGTGTGTATTAATCTTCTAAGTAGGAATCTCTGGTTTTCTTTCTCTTCTGGTTTTTAAAATAGTCAACCTTCCCAGAGAGTTTTATGGAAATTTTCTTGTATAAGGACTAGTTTCTTGTCTTTGTCAATATAAGTAGATTAGACTTTTAAATTTACAATATTGCCATTTATTTTTAATAGGTAAAATACTGTGTGTTGTGAAGGAGAAAATTGCAGCTTTTAATTACTTAGTATTTGTTTAATTTCCTAGTAATCACTACAGCTAATTCTGATGGATCATAGCATATTTACTTTAACTTTTCACATTATTTCCTATGTTTGAGTTAGAAATGCATTATTTTACCTTTTGCACTGTTATTCTGGAGTTCTCAACTATGCAGTAATCTTTATTGGATTTTTTAATAGAAAGCATTGTCTCTTAATGAAAATAGATTTGAATTGTGTTCTGGAATGTTACCATCACTCCTTAGGAAATTTGTAAAATAATGACATGAAACAGAGATCTTTGGCAGTGCCTTGTTGCACAACTGTTACAAAGGTGAATAAATGTGCTAAGATGAACAAATAGGAGATAAGGACCTGCTGTGACTTGAGTATGTGCAAACACTCTGCAAAGAACAGTCTGGGAGCCAGTTTAGAAAATTCAGTGAGTAACTCACAGAGTGTGTTTAAAATAATTCAAGGCATAAAACTCCAAAATTAAAAACAAAAAACAACCCAAACCAACAAACAGACAAACAAAAAAACAAACCCAACAACAACAGAAACAAGCAACTAAACCAAACACACAGAGAAGGTGAGTGGGGATTTTTCATTATCGATTGTCAGATCTTTCTACAGGAAATATTTATTTGGAAGCTTTCACATAGATTGCACCATAATAATCTCATTAAAGGTACCATGAATGTTGCATTTCAAGGGGAACCTCAGATCTGTGTTGTCTTAGCTGCTTGTGGAGTGCCATGATGTAGTTAGAAATTGAGCTCTGGGGGAAACATGACTCAGATTGTGAGTACTCAAGATTTATGCAGTCCAGAGAACACCCTGAACACACACAGGAAGGCTTGTGGGTTATGTTTCTGTAACAAATTGTGGAAAAATGCTGTATAATTTTACACACTAGTTGAGAAGATAACCTTCTTGTTGTGATCCTTCAGCTGCAGTACAGTAGAGGCTGACAGGTGTAGGGAGCTATACTTTAAAAAAACCACATTATCAAAGCAGTAACATGAAAGCCTGGAAACAGCAGAGCTCCTGGTGCTGGGTGGAAAGTATTGGATAGCACATGGCCCATGGTAAAACTGAGAGGGTTGGTTTAGTACAGCCTAAATACTGAGAAACAAAATGAAATGACATGACACAAAGCATATTTTCAAGGAGATATTGGTGCAGTCCTCAGGCAATAGCATAATCAAGATAGTGACTAAATGATAAGCACTTCTTGAAGGCACACTTTTTAACCCACTTGTTGAAATGGCACCACAGAGCCAAGTCCAGGGCTGTACTCAATCTTCTGATTGGAATAATTTTAAATAGTGCTCTCTCCTCAGATCGAGTACATACAGCAGCGCCCAAGCTTATGGTTGAGACAGAAATTGAGTTAAAATGTTCAAAGTATATGGCAAATTAAACTGATGTAAAAATAAAATGGTAGCTGTTTAGCCTGATGCATAGAGCTCCAGTTGCTTTATACTGCTTGTGGATAGAGTGGTTTGAGTAAATATCTTTAGGATTGCTGTGAAATATGTGAAGAAATATAGAAAAAATTAAAGAGGTTACTTTGGGTATAGAGGTAAAAGTTATCTAAGGAAAAAATACTTTCAGTGAGCAGAGCAAAACAGGACCATCATTTTCGAATTATGTAGTAGTTTGGAAATATTAATCTGACTTTCATGAGATTTTATGAGTTCTTTACTGGAAGATGCTTCCATTAAGCAGCAATCATCCATGTCAAGTCAATATTTGTGAACTATGAGACAGGGAGGTCTGAAAATATGTTGATATGCTTTCTAAAACCTCCATGGAATCAGAACAAGAGTTGTAATTAGTACGAGTCAGAGGCCGTCATTGTTAAACAAGACATCAAAAGTCAACCAGAGTACCTACCATGGCAGTGTCTGATAGAGGAACCAGTAGTTCATAGAAATATAAACATGTAAATAAGATTAAGAAAACGGATCAATATAATGTCCAGGGGGAGTTGAGATATTTTCAAGGAAATTATTTACTGTTTTCCCAGTAGTAATTGTTGACTGTAAAGAACCAGTGATATTCTCCAGAATATATTTCCAACATAGCCTGGAGAAGAGTAAGTAATATTAAGTCCATAACTTAGGAAGAAGAGAAAGTTGTCCTGAGGATGGGGTACTGCCCAGAAAGGTCTTGGGCAACCCACAGTCATGTAGAATGTGAATCTTGGGGTATATGGAGATAAAGCAAAAAAAGTCATAGGCCATTAAAAAGTTATTTATTTGGCAATGACTGCTTGGAGAAAGTAAATTTTATGTGGAAAGTATGAAAGACATTATTTTTCTTAACTTCCATTTTATGTTGTGAAGTTGTCCTGAAAATTTACAATGTTTAGTATCTGATGCTTGCTTGGTGTCACGGACCTTATTTTGGGATTTGGCAAGGCAAAATCCCAGTTTTAAGAAGTTTACTTGTAAATCAGCATAGAACTGTTACCATCTTAATACAAGGGTTTTGAGATATTGCAGCACTGAGGAAAGGAGATGTCAAAATCCCCTTTAATACTGATAGGAAAAAAAGGTGAAGAACACTTCAGAAGCCATTACAGATTATTTAGGAGGGAATAGCTGTGGCTGATTACTTAGGATTGAAAAGGAATTATGTTAATTTGAAAACACTGTTAATGATAATTAAATTACGGTCAAGTTTCTGAAAATAAAGATAATCTGATTTGGAGAAACTGAAGTGGCTCTAGAAGCAACTTTAGAAGGTCTAAATAATTATAGCTTTCAAATGCATGAAAAAGGAAGGGGATAGCTGTTTTTTTCACTTGTTTGCAAAAACATAATTGCAAATTGAGACTGGAACAGATACCTTCTCTTTTATTACCTGCCTCTAATAATTCTTATTAGAATCAGGTTGCTTGTAAATGAATATAAAAGATCTTCATAGTTGCCTCTTTAAATTTAGTCAAGAGATAGGAATATGGCTCAAATAACTACACTAGTATTTGTTGTTCATATCTATTCATTTACCAAGAACAGCCTCCTTCAAGTCTGTTTTGTATGCCCCTTTTTTAACATTTCCTTATTTCTGAGAGGCCATTGTATTTTCAAAAAGTTATTGTTTCATTTAATGCTCTAATTTATAAATCTTAATCAAGGTACTTTTATAAAATGAAAGATGACTGTGGTGACAATGATAAATGAAACAGCATTTGTTGAAGTAACCAAGCTAGGCAGTGATTTGGAGTCATTAATGCTGTACGTTCCTTAACTCCTCACTTGCAACTGTAAAGGAACAGTGCACAGCAAGTGCTGCTAAATATTAGAGGTACAGAGGCCAGTAGTTATTTTGATAGTCCAGATTAATAACTTTGGGCTGCTGCCACAGACTCTAAGGTTTAGCTCAGAAGAGTGTGTGATGATGGAACTGGTGATGTAGTTATTTCAGTCTTCGATTATTACAATGGTGATTAAAATTATTTCTATTTAAAATATGTATTAAAACAGCTACTAAATATTATTGTTACAGTAGTGATTAAAAATTACTTACATTGTACTCCATATGGTTTGAGTTTCAGTACATTGAGGTTTACTGGAAGAAAAAAGTTAAATGCTCAGTTGAAGGTTTATGTGCTGGGAAGAATGAAATTACTTGGTAAGAAACAGTGCTCTGGAAATCAAATCTCTATTTCTTGAGGGCACAGGGCTAAAGCTGGTTTAAGCTTGATTTTGCTCCTCTTTGATGGTGAATTAAGAGGTGTCTAGCACAGCTGATGTGCCAGTTACCCTAGCTGTGGTATATGGAAGGCTTGTCCCTCGAGGACTGCTTTGCTCACTATGAACTTGCAGTCTGCAACTTGGAGTGGAGCCTGAGCTTGGTGTGACCTAAGTGAAACCAAAGAAAATGTTTGAGCATAAAAGGACTTTGACTATAGAATTTCTTTTTTTTTCTAAGTCGTTTACGTGGGCACTTAATTATATTATTGATTATTTATAAGTTACTCCTTCAATCCCTTTCTCTTAATGATCTGTTTCTTTCATCTTGTTGGAGTTGACTCTTTCAAATTCATGCCCAAAAATAAAACTGTGTCTAATTCTCTGCTGATTTCTTGGAATTAATGTGATTCTTGTTCTTGCATTTTTTTTGCAAAGAAATAGGGTTCAGGTAACCAACTACATTGAGGGAATGAACAATTATGCTACACTTAATGAATTCACAAGTTTCATGTCAGTAAGTGGTAGCTCATTTTCAAAGTGCAGTTTCATGTTGAGAAGAGGAAGAGAGTGTAGAAGTGTGCCTTTTTTTTCTTTTCCTCCTGCTTTCCCAAAGTCCTTTGTTTCTTTTCCCATTGTGATAGGAGATAGCTAAATACACAGATGCTTTATTGTCATATGAAACAACACATAAGGAACCAGGTCAAAGTGGGTGCACTGTAGAAATTGAGAACATAGTGTTTACAAGAAGCATCAATCAGAATGGATGTGAAAATCTGGGTATATATTACAAGATTGAATTGCTTCTCTTTGTTTAAGAATTGCAGATTGCTAATTGAGCATAAAAACGTGGTTCTAAAGTGTGGGTGATAACTTATTATGGAATACTGAGTCTCCATATTGTGAATAACTCAGTCTCCCTGAACTGCTCGGGAGAAGAAACCTCCACATGTACTATTCTGAGTGGTTGGTTAAAATAAAAATAACTTTTCCTCTATAAATTACCATAGAATAAAAATTTTTCTGTTGTGTAATTCACTGTCCTCTGAAATTTTTAGTGTTTCTGCAACTTTCTTCAGCAAGGACCCAACCTGCTTGTTATATGCCCTGTGCCTTGAGCCCTGCCCTGTGCCAAAAATTCTCAGTTCAGAATGTTTGTAGGTGTTACATTTATTTGTGGTGCAAAATCCTGCAGTCTTCTGTCACAGTCAGAGGCTTGCCATTTGTCCAGTGGCTTCTGTCATTAGATCAAACAATTATAATAAAACCGTTTGTCCTTCATATCATGCACCTAAGCAAACAGTAATTAAGTATTTGACCACTTAATGTCAGTTTTAAATCCGCCAGTCTTAAAATTCAAATAAGTTGCTTTAGTTGTGATTTTACTTGGAGTGATCTTTGCTTATGAGGGTAAGATAGTTACTGGGAGGGGTGAGGAGGAGTAAATTACTAGGTACTAGAAATATTCTTGTTCCGTAAAGGTTGTGAAACCATTGCTAATTAAACAAATAAAATCTCACAGACTGTTCCCTCACTCTATCCTTTTAGTCTGAGGTTGTTCTTTATGATAGTTACTCTTTAAATATCCAAAATGTTTGTTGATCACCACTGGCAAACTATTCTAATTAATAGTGAAATTCATTAAATAAGTACCTGGGAAATAACTCCATCTGGCTGTAGAAAATGAAAAGAATATTTAGTAGTTTGTGAGTTTGTGACTGCTGTGTAAAACCCACATGAATAGAAAGTGGGTTTAGAAACATTTTTAACACTTTTACATATGAAGGTTATTAAAATGTACCTTGAGGGAAGTGAATCCTAAAAGTACTTACTTAGTTTGTAAGGAAGGTTAATGTAGAATTACACTGTTCTATAATCAACAAAGAGCAAGTATGCTAGAGTAGATTCAGGCCCAGAAAAGTGAAGGGATGGGAAAATACATTAGGAATGACAAACCTTACAAATATTCTGATCCTTGCAGAATCACATAATGTACAGTGAAGAAATATATACATGGAGAGTAAGGGAGGCTGATAACCACAGAGAAGGGACAAAATTACAGGAAGAGGAATATTCTTAGAGTGGAAGCAGGAAATGGATGTTGACAAAGAGGAACAAAAACTATATCAAACGCAATGGTAGAAAATAAAATTTTGCTTCAAAGTCCTAAAAATACTTATTTTGATAATGTAAGATATTAAATGTATGTTACACTTGAGCTTTTCAAACTCCTGTTTCAGGAGGGGTGCCCTAAATCACAGTCTAGACATAACCGAGAAACACTAACTTGGAAGGCAATGGTGTATCTACACTTAGGAGAACCTGTGCTATGTACACTAATAGACATAAAGAGTTTTAAATCCAGTCTAGGCAGGGATTGTCACAGAGCTTCTATTTGGTGTAAATTAGTGTGAATATTCTCATTTTTCTCAAAGTTGAATTTGGTTAGAAAATGGTGTGAATAAAGCAAACTCACAGTAGTCACTTTAAAATTGCCATTTTAATGAACCTCTTGCCTCTGTATAATCTAAATTTAGCAGTGTAAGTTTTAGCAGAAGGGAGAGAATTCCTTTAATCCGATAAAATGTTCATCATCTAACAAGGCCTCTATTCAAAAGCAACATGTTACAAAAATCCTGCATAAAGAATGATAACAAGAGATTAAAACAGACAATGGTCTAATGTTTGTCTGAGAAAATAATTTACAAAGAAATTTTTCTGCAGTTCTCTGGTGTTTTTATTTACTGTAAAAGACTTCTGCTGTTAGAAAGAGATTGGTAAGAAAATTTAGCTGAAATGGAAAATACCTCTCCTTAGTAACAACATCTAAGAGGTAATTGGAATTAAAGAGTTCTTGAGGAGTGAGCCATGTGCTCCATTAGCTTGAGTATATCTTTTTTTTGTTAGGGTACGTTTTATATTTCAAAGCTGCATTCACATTAGTCAATGAGTTAGATTTAAGTGTAGCAGGCCAGAGTCTTTTTTGATTGCTTTTGATTTTGCTCTTCAATTAGTTTAGTGTCCAGAAGGATTCCTCATTCTGAAGCAGCGGTTCCATAGACTCAGTGTTAATCATTGTTGGGATAGCTCTGTTAATTGACACTAACTTTAGTTTCTTCTGTTCTTGACATGCTTGCAAGTTTTTTCCCATTTAGTGTTTCTTTCTTCTTTGAGTTGTTAATTCCAATATTAGTCTTTTTTTTTCCCCCAGTGTTGACTCATTCCTTTGTTTCAACTTACTGTGTTCTTCCAGTCTTTCTTCACTGTGCTACTCATAATCATAACTCATTTTCTCTGAATCCATAAATGGCTCCAAGGGACAGGCATTTCTAATAGAGGACATTTCAGAAGTTCAGATTAATGATTCATGAATGTGTAGGTGAATGCCAAATTCCCAGGTTGCTGCTCTAGCATTTCACTGCTCTGGTGTAATATGGATTTCCCACACATGGGCCCGATACTTCCAGCAAGATGGCTTCATAAGGCCTTTATATTACTTTATCCATTTCTATTTGTGTAGAGTGGCAAAAGTAGTATTATTTTTTCAAATTATTTCTGGTTTGTTTTTTGGGTTTTTTTTAAACCTCAGTAATTATTGCTTTCTCATTATCTCTTAATTTAGAAGTCACTGTTTTCAAGAGAGGTCTATATGCACAGTATCACTAGTAAATGCTCTAAATACATAATGAAATAGAAATACTGCTGGATGTAAGACTTTATTGGAAAAAAACAGAACTCTCACAGATTTCAAACAAATGTCTGAGATTTGAAGCATGGGTGTGTACAGAGTTTGTGCAGTTTGTTCTGAAAACCATTAGAGATGTCTCTGTTGTAGCAGGGTGAGAGAGATCTTAAAACAGAGGCCTATCTTTCGGTAATTCTGTGTTAGAGGCTCTTACTGAATGTCACCACAGAATGACAATTCCTAATGTTTCTCCCATAGAACTTGACATCTTTCTTCATGTTAGGAGAGAAAACACGGAGGAACTAACAGAAGGTATAATGTATGCTGTCACATACTGCATGTGCTTAAGCAATATCCAGAAGCATATCTTCTATGATATTCACTAGATAGAAGAGTATTTATTATACAAAACACTATTTTATTTATCTACACCTGTCAAAATATAACATTTCTGCCTTTTAACAACCAAAGGG
Source organism: Pipra filicauda (assembly GCF_003945595.2). Taxonomy (NCBI): domain Eukaryota; kingdom Metazoa; phylum Chordata; class Aves; order Passeriformes; family Pipridae; genus Pipra; species Pipra filicauda. Next base: position 143,687 of record NW_024104778.1, on the reverse strand, counting down.
CAGGCTCCCATTAGCAGAAACTGCGCTGGTGACGTGAATTCACGAAGGCAGAAGACGCTATCCCTTCGAGTAACATATCACAATTTTTAAGGGTAATTATTCATCTGAAGCTGAAACCAAGTGCATTAGAAATCCTAGGAAGCCACCTGGATATATATTTAGGTATTTGAATACCTTTGGCTGGTAGAACTAGCAGACAGCTTTTCTATGTGGATCAGCTGGAAACAAATTGGAGAGTAAACAATTTACTGCAACATTACACTGATGAGACAGAATATGCTGGTGCTGGAACATGTTTAAGAAGCCAGCATGGGGAGCCTCAGACTAGACAAAGCAGTGAAGTATGTTGGTGGAGTATATTGTGTTCATGTTTTCAGCTTTTTGACTTGACTTGTCCATGTGTACAATTTGAGTAAGGAATGTCCTTGCTGAGAATTCCATCTCGTAGATCTTCCACATCTAGTAGTGTATCATGGCCAGTGTTCCCAACAGGCTGGAGATAAAGTTTTGAATCTTAGATTTGGAGTGATCTGGAGCTTGGATGTTTTGTAAAGTATGAGAAACTGTGACTTCAGAAAGTGGATGCACTGATCTGTATACATATATCTCAAACAATCTCTTTCAGCTGAAATGAGAAGTTCTCCTATGAAACCCTAATTTCCTTTAAAGGAAAACATGTTATATGCTCCTGAAGGAGCATTTCATTTTTTTGAGGGTTCAGAGTTGTCTTTTTCTGGAGGTTGATGCTTCATGTAATTATGAAGAGTTTTGCTATGACATATACTTTCAAATTTTTTCTCATTGCCTTTTGTTCTTCTGATAGTCTATATATCCATGTAAAGTCAGGAGAAAAAGAAGAGAGGAGAACACCGAATTATGCTTTGGTAAGCTCTTTTTGTAATGACTTAATTTGGTTCCTCACTCTAAAACAGCTCACTGTCATCAGTTTGTCACTTAATGGCTGTACTAGATCTAAATCACAGGTGATGGTCATATTTTTACTTGGTAGTTGTACAAGTCTTGGGTCAGCATTGGTTTTGGATGAACGTGCACACATATGTAGTGCCTTGAACCCACCTAGGAAATGGTTAACTGCTTTCACTTGTGACAGGGAACAGTGGCTTTTTCTTCCTCTGCCTGCTAGAGGTGAGATGTCAGCCCTTAACTGTTAGAACCCTGATTTTGGGATTCAGTATCACAATCAGTAAAAGAATTCAAAAAAGCATTTAAACATGCACCTCTGTGAAAATGTTATCTATGTTGCCTGTACTATTCGGTCAAAACAGACTATGGGCAGTAACTGGAAAAAGAGGTTAATATTCTGAAAGGAGAAGACAGTGATATGAAAGATATGGAAGTAAATAAAAAAGGAATAAAGAGAAAGACAGCAGCTAGAGTAGCTGGCAAGTAGCTTGAGGAAGTTACACCTAAAGGGAGAATGTGAGGACAGCAAAAATGATGAAATAAGAAGAGGTGGTGCAGGATTATGGAAGAGGGAATGGCAAGAAGGCAGTAAAAGAAAAGTTTGATCATCAGCAAACCTTGAACAAATGAAATCAGGGTCACAAAACTAATTGAAAACACTTTTATTCTGTATTATGTGGAAGGAGTAGTGGTCCTGTGCAATCTGAGTACCTCCTTCTCTGCTGTAATTTATATTAAGAAGCTTCTTGTGCTGACTTGGTTGCAGAAGCTGATAAATCAGACAGAATCCAGAAAACAGACCCTTAGCAAGAAAAGCTTTGACTTTGTGTGTTTGGAGGCAAGTGGAGTTCCTGCTCCACACTTTCGGATAGGTGAGGAATGCTTTTCCTTTCTCCTTGTTTCCCTCCCCACTCTGTAGTTTGGTTGGTTTGGGTTTTTATTTTCACCTCATGTGAAGCACAGTGCTTTTTGAGGGTCTGGGAGTTAATAACTGTCTGGGTTCAGATCAAGTTGCAACCTGAACTCAGTTTATTAATTGGTTCTGTAACTCTCTCTTTCCTATCTAGTTTTAAGAGGTCCATGTATTAAGTCTATTCTTAAATTTGCTGTGTTTTGTTTTATTTTTATCCTTTCTCTTCCCCTCTTACAGAGGTGCTGAAGGTTTACCCTCCAGTCTGGTTTCTGACACTATGTGGAGTTTATCAAAGATCAGTGCGGAGGTGATCTTATGTTAAGAACATACAAGAATGAAAAAAAAGTAAATTGCTTAGATTTGCACATAAAGAAAACCAAAGGTGAAATGTGCTGCAGAGCTGTCCAGAGACTGGGCAAGCAATTTTTATGGCCTCAGTGTTTGAAATGGGAAGTAATGAGTCTGGCAGAGAATAATTATCTATTATTATTACTTTGTAAGTGTTCACAACTACACCAGTCTGCTCCAGGGCTGGATTATGCTGGATAATCCAATCCTAAATAAAAGCATGTAGGATTAAGTTAAATTTGAGCACCTGCAGTGTTGCACAGATCAGGAGGACAGTTAAGTGCTGAGAACGCTATCTCAAGATAGTGTCCATTGAAAAACAAGGGAATGACCTAAAAAGGAGGAATAAAGTTGATATATCCTCAATCTATTTCATTAGGAAAACAAGTTATATGTTGGAGAAGAAAGAATATTTTTATTTCTATGAAGGTATGACTGTATTTCAGTTTCATTTAAGATAGTCACAATGGGGACAGAATGGAAGAGAAGGAATACTTCAGGTGTTTGGTAATTTTAATATATGCACTGCTAATTATTGTGCTGGAGAGAGCTTGGTGACACATGAGGTCCTTGAGAGAATTACTGGATTATTGGTTCAATGACTGGCCTTGAGCAGCTGTTAAAATATTTTATCTTCAGTTCAGTTTAAAAATTCTGTGATCCTGGACTCATCTTGTAGATCTCACTTGGACTCCCTGGAGGGAAAGGTAGAAGAGAGTTACAGTAAGAATAAAGAATCAAATCACCTGGGATTTCAATCTTTTACACATGTGCTGCCTTCTTTATTTTCTTAATAATGGCAAACCACTTCTCTATTTTAGATTGATATCATGAGGAATATTTATTAATACCGATAGGATTTAAAGCCTTCCATAGACACTGTTACCAGGCAAAAGCAGAATTGGGCATTTTGCAATTCCCTGAAAAATATTTTACTACACAGTTCAGGCTGTGTTTTATTTCAGTGAATTTTTTCTTGGTTCATGACTTGTATTTTTTTTAATATACAGTACTTTTCATCTTCTTCACTTATCTCTTGAAAGTGTACATCTACTCATCTTTTCACTTGTGAGCTCTCCAACAACATTTTTAGATTAGGTAATGCAACATTAATCACTTGAAAATGCAAACAGATAAGACAATTCATTAATAACTTGGAAGGCAAAGAAAGAGGGAAACTAATTTTTTTTTTTCTGTGACATGGCACTTGTTTTGAGTAATATTTTACTGTTTCTTCTTCTCTGACATTTTTAAAAAAAATTGCTGAACCACAGTCAAATAAGTTCTTACGCTTTAGTGTGGCTGCAGTGCCACGATCACTTTGGTTGTGCCAAACAGGACTGTCCCAGCCTTTTTATGCCTTTTTGCTGTGCCTCTTGTGCTGACCCTTCTGTGGTTGTGCAGTCAGACTGTTAAAAGTGATGAATTTGTGTACACCTTGAGTGTTTGCAGCATTGAGGCTTCATTTTGACACGTTTGGGAATTCGAGTCAAGTTTTTTGCTTTTCAGTTCCATTCAAAGCCAAATGGATATTGAAATGGATACCTTTGAAAGGTAACACAGGCCACTCAGAAGGTAAGATCCTGCTCTGATCTTGTTTGGTTGCTGATCTATAGGAGGCCAGGTGTGACAAATGCAGTTTTCCACAGCTGCAACTGCTCTTTAGACAAAGGCAGACCAGTTAAATATATATTCTTTCAATAATTTTCTCTAACTGTGTAGCCCCATGTAAGCTGTGAAAGTTTTCTCAGGAAGTGCTCATGCTGTTTGTGCAGTAGAAATCATATGGTCTAGATGTGAACATCTTTGTAACTAGCAACAGTAAAGAATGAACAAAGGAAAAATCAAATAGGGTTTTTTTTACTGTCTACTCTTGTTTCTTAGCAAGAATAAGACAAATGACAACATAAGATCTGAAGCTGCAGAAGTAGTCTTTTCTCATAAATAAATATACACTCAGAAATGACCCCTTCTGTCTCAAGCATGTCCAATTGACATTCAAGTTTAAAAGCTTCACACATCAGTCAGATACACAACAATATACGTGGACTATCTTTGTTTTATTCATTTTGCACCTGCTCTTGCCTCCCTCCCTTTATATTATTTTGAATTTAGTAAGTCCTTGGTGTAAATCTGATTTTTTCATTCTCACAACTGTCTTGAAAAACCGTTGCAGAATTTATGCAAACCTGGCCACATACTCCATTCACAGAGTGTAGTTTTCAATGATCTGCTACTGAATTGGAATTAGGCACGTTTCCCAGGGAGACTGTCCAGAGGTCTGTATCTTCGTTAGTGGTTCTACTGATTGAGCAGGAGGTACGCCTGTTATACCTGACAGCAGCATGCAACTGGGAAGAACAGAGCAGGCTGGAAGGCAGGTCTGTAACTAAAAAAAAAAAAAGGCATGAAAAATGGAAGAAATGGTCTAAAAATCAAAGCATATGGTTCAGATAGAAGTATACACTGAGTTGGAATTTATCAAGCACATAAGGTAGGATTAAGCACATTTATCAAGCACATTTATCAAGAACATAGGTTCAGGTAGGATTAAGTAGGAAATAATTTTTTTTTGGTTTTGGGTTTACTTTTGGGTTTCTTTGTTTTTTGTTTTGTTTTGAGTTTTGTGTGGTTTGTTTGTTTTGGTTGGGTTTTTTTAAATGATGTGGTATTTGAGACTCCCAAGCTGAAGAGGAGTGAAAAATACCATGCTGTTGTGGAAGATAAAGTAAATGCAGTACTTCATTATACACATAGTGGTAGGATTTGTCAGACATAAGGTATATAAAATAAAAAAAAATCCTTCCGACCCAATTTCAATGGAGTCAGACTCACAGTTTGAGGGGAAAAAAATAATGAACCACATAAACCATAGGAAAAGGGTCCAGAGGAGAGCATAAGAATAATTCTCTTTCCCTGCATTTTCCATAATTCTTCAGACACACTAATGAAGTTTCTGTAGCCTATAGAACAAAGATATGAGGTAGAGGAAGGTTTAGGAGGAGATCTTAAGAATCTTCTTAGGTGTGAGAGCAGACTTTTACAGGGATCTGAGTTCAGGAAGCTGCACTGCAGTGCAGTAAATCACTCCATTGCTGTGCAGGCAGAAAGTCTTCACAAACTTCTGTGCATTTCCCACCTAGAAATAAGATGATTTCTCTCAGAATTTAAAAAGCCTGTGACTCTAGAAGGAATATACTTATTCGTTCCCATGGAAAGCATAGCAAATAGAATATGTCCAGCAAAAGAGAGAAATTACCATGCAAGGATCCCTTTGTGCAAATCTCAAGGGAATAGTTTTCAGAAAGCTGTTTTAAGTTCTGACAAAATAAAGAACCTAGCATTACCCACCATCTTCTTCCAAATATGAAAAGTCTGAAAGAGCAAATAGAGTCCCCAAGTTAACCTCTGTAGAAAAATTTTGACTGCTTGCTTGTTTTCATATAATGTCTTTATAGATAAAAGTTAGTGGATTTGTAGGTTATGTTTATGTATTAAGAAGCCTTAGATTGCAGTTCTTGACAACATGGATATACAGGATTGTGTCAACATTGCACAGATTCTGAGTTTTAAATTGTTAGGTTGATTTCAGTGGGATGTGTTTGTTTTCTTTCCTCTGTGGGAACTACACCAGATCAGAAGCATAGATGTTATGTCACCAAGGAAGGGCACATGTGCACTTCAGAAACACAGAAAACAAGGTGTTCAAAGCAAGTTCTGATAGCCAGAGAGAACAGAATTATTACTTTCAAATACTGCTCTGAAATAGCTTTCAAAAAGGGAAAAGCAGGAAGCTGGTTTCCCAAAATGTATTCTGCAGACAAACCGTTTGTTGCAAACCATTTGCTGCGCTGGTTTAGCTTTTTATTTTGTTTGCAAACTGTTTTACAACAGACTTTGAATTTTACAGTTTTGTTCTCCTGAGTTATTTAGCAAATGCTTAATGAGGAAAATCTTCATCTTGCAGATTGTTTACTAATTGTGTTTTCCATATGTTAATATGTTCAGCTTTTCTGTTGAGGGATTTCATCACTTTTGTCATATGCTTGAAGACTGTTTTTTTCCAGAAATGATTATATGTAGCATAGTGCTGGAAAAAAAAATGTAAGCACTAAAATCTTTACTTTCTCTCAGATGGAATCTTCGCGATCTTGCATGCTAAAGATTCTATAGAACTTTCTTTCATACATATCTGGAAAAATACATCTTTTTGCAGCTCATAACTCTAAAACCTGGTGATACTAAACCCAGTGTTCTTGGCAGCTTTCATCTATATGTGGAGCTTGTTCTCTGTCAAATATAAGCATTCATTTTCAAGGAATGATAGCCAATTACTGTGTCCACACGTCAGGCACGGTGTTTTATGTCGTGGTCTGGAGCAAATTTAGGATGTAAAACAGCAAAGAATGTCTATGTGTGACCTGAAGACTCCGAGATCTCTTCTCTTCTGTTGCCTTTTTTCATACTCATCTTTGCATTTCCACTTCCCCTTCCCTACTGATTTATGTTCCCTGAGGCCCTTCTAGCTTTCTGCTACCCTTTTTCCATAGTGATCCTTTAGGGTGGCCTGACAGGGTTCAAATGGGGGGTTTTTCAAGGTCTCAGTTCTACTGCTTGATAATATATTAAATCACCTCACGAACTAGAAAATCTCATCTGCAGTCATTTCCTGGTTCTTGGAAAAGTAATTGGAGAGGAGTGGATGATTAGACCGATTCAGCATTTCAAGTAGGCAACATGTTGGTGAATATGATGTTTTGCTATAGCTCTTTTTTGGTTTTGAATATGCCTATGGTATCTTCTAGTAGGCAGAGAAAAGATCGAATTATGCTTGTTGTTCAAGTGAAATGGGAGTTTGAGGCTATTAAGGGGTTTGGAAGCATTACAATTTCTGCACTGATGAAATCCCACAATTTCTTTATGAAACCAGTCCTAGAGGATGAGCCTAAGCAGTGTGAAAGCAGTTTAAAGTGCAATGCTTATTGATTTCAAAGCACAACATGACATGGCTATCCAACTCCCACCCTGTGTTTATTTCTTAGTAATTGGGGAAAAAAGAGGAAGAGAAGTAGCAGAAAAAGATATGAGTCTACCAGTCTGTCAGATAACATATGAGCTGTTCTTTCCTCGATGAAGTCACTCACAAAGATCCACTTATTTCCATACGAATTTAAATCAGCCTTTGTGGAAATGGATGTTATGGGGGGTCTATCTGAAAGGATCGCTTTCAAATTGCACTCTTTAAGTCTGGAGTGTGCTTCTACATAGTATTGCCTGGTTCCCTCTCTAGTACAAAGAATATTCAAATGTATAAACACAGTTCCAATTAATATTATAACAGGAACAACTATAGGAAATTCTTATTTTTTCTAGAATGGAAAAGTACGATTACTTGACTCCATCAGGTTTCATGTACTCAAGCCTTTTCTGTTTCAAAAATTCTGGTAAGGTGCTTTAAAAGTTTAAGCTACACAAGTTTAGTACACAAGACAGGCTGACTGTAAGCAGGAATGCTGAGCAATACTTGAGCCCTGTCTAAAGACACACTTAAATAGTTGTGAGTGACACAGTAGTAGGACAATTTCATGTCAAGTCCAGGTGTTTTCTGCACAGGTGGAACTAAATTTTATCTTAGATTCCTGTACAGAAAATCTAAGGTGTGAGAGAACTGACTTATAAAAAAATTAAAATTAAATCAGCTGTTTTGGGTTATTATCAGTGCATGTCTATTCTTTCTCAGGTGAGGCAGATTAACATTACTCACATAAAATTATATCACAGGTATGATAAATACATGAAAAACCAGGTTGGATGTCACCTCGATTTTGATCTAAGCCTGGGAAGAAGCCTCTTGTTTAGTTCAAGAGCTGGTATCTGCTCCGAGTGCCACCTACATATCTGCCCGGGTTTGATCCATGCAAACCAATGGAATGCAGCAGAGCCTTCTGTAAGGCCTACAATAGCTCCAGGAGCCACAGACTGACTGCATCTTTTTTCAGTATCCAGGGGGAAAATGCCCGGCAGAAGTGTCAGCCTCTGGAGAGGAGTCATCGATTACATGGTGTCCTTGCCTTCCTCTTGTTAAGGACGGGTGCCCCTGCCAAGCTTGGAGGAGCTTGGTAGAATTTCAAGAAAGCATTTTGCTTAGAAACATTGTTTAAGATCAGTTTATTGACTCTCAGAATATTTCAGAATTTTGGGGGGTTTTTTGTCCCAGTTTTTGGCACGTGGTATTTTTAACACATTGTTTTTCCAGGACAGTAAATTTGACTTTCAGCTCTCCTTCCTTGCCATGGCTGTGTATAATCCACATCATTTTGTTATACGTGGTCTTTTTTTCTTTATATTTTTTGTTTTAAACAAAAACTCAGAAGAATGTTCCTTAAACATTGATTTCTATGATCAAGTGGTTAAAACTCCTACCAGAAACTGCTTATTTGCAGGACTCAATTTTTTTTGTGGTCAGTTGATTTAAGATTTGCTGACTTCTGTGACAATGTAGATGCAGGGAAAAGAAATAGTGAAGTAAACTAATATAAAAGTGAAAACAAAAGAATTTTTTAAATTGACCTAAATTATGAAAATGAAGATACAAACAGAATGTAATTTTTACATATCTTGTTTCATTACTGCATGCTTTTAGTTTATGCTTTCTTAAAACTTTAATGTGCTTTAGATTTTTTAGCTGACAGTTGTTGCTTTTATATAGAGATTTTCAAGTGAGAGATGAGGTTTGGGAATTTGTTGAAACAATAGTTTAGAGATTCAACAACCCAACACTGAGAACACTTGGTACTTGCCACTAAAGGTTGAATATTAAAACTATCAGGTGTCTGAATTTATGTGCCAAGAAAAGAAGCTCTCCATGTAGACCTAAGTTGCTGTGGGGTACTTTATTGGTGTTTTGGAAGATGAGGTAACAATATGTAATCTATGAGAGTGTTTTCAAAACATTTCACTTAATTGGAAGATTTATTAAATTGGTGTGGGTTTCATGCTTCATGTGTGTTTATAAATGCACATGTATGCAACCAAAACATAAATGCATGCACATGTGGACATTCATGTCCACATAATATGCAACATAATAATTATGCGGCAACTTCTTTGGTTAGAGAAACTTAGATTAAGTGGACTTCTTATGTGGATGCAGTTAAATAGTTCCAAAGGCCTGTGGGAGAGTGTAGTTTCAATGTCAAAAGGTAGCCTTCACAAATACAAATATTAGCTGCTCTTTGTCACTACTTCTTCATTTTACTTATATATATTTATTTATTTATTTAAAAGTCCCTGTACTATGCTACTTTTAATATCAGGATTACAGGGGACATTAATTTGGCACCAGAGTGCCAAAAGATGTGGTCATATTGTCATTTGATCACTAGCCTATGCAGAGGAATTTGTCTGGGCTCAGCAAGACAAACTGCCATCACATTTTATGTAAATATTCTCCTCTAAGTTCAGGACATTGCACTGTCCTTCAGGTCCCCACCAGTGGGTCACATGGATCAACTTTGTTCAGCCTGTAAGGGCTTTAGGGGGCAGCACCTACCAGGCGTCCTGTGTTAGTGAGGAATTTAGCCATTGACTCAGGAAATACTGGATCTCTTGGCCATGAAGAAGTAAGAGTCGTCCTCCTCGTTGCCTATGTGAGCTGGGACTGAAAAACAATTAAAAAAATCCCCAGACAAACAGAACCAATAAGCACAAATTTGCTCCTTGAAAACAGACCTGACAGTGATCTGTTTCCTGTTCAGGGACATTGGGGGTTTTTGGACCCTGAAGGGACTAAGGCCAACAATACGACCAATCATTTCCTTTGTGAAATTAATGCAAGTCATAAAATGAGTCTGTTAATTACAGCCATAATACTTTTAAGATTAGAGGGCAAAACCAATTTGTGCTCTCTATAGTGCTATAGGGGGCATTAATTTCCCTCTCATTTAAACTGTCCTGACAGGTGGTGTTGTGCTGGGTGTAAGCAGTTACAGTTAAGGTTACTTTTAGGGAAAATACGGCAAGGTAGTAAAGCAACAGATTTATAGCTGGTAAAAACTGAAAACAAGGGTTGTCTAGAATTCATTCATAATTTTTCAGACATTAGATCGAGAGCTATCAAAAAAAAAATACTGCAGAAAAAGGAGACATTAAGACAAGTAGCCTTAAAATTGCATCACATGAAAGCAAAATAAGCAGATGGGACATGTAAAACCATGGAGGATCCACAAAGAGCTGCAATATAGCATCAGGTGGTAAGATGACCTAAATACACAAAGGTGAGCTTACACTGATAGCAACAGCAGTTTGCTCACTTTATAGGCTGCACAATTACACTTACAGCCAAATGACACAAAAAGGGAGGAACAATAAACATGAAAAGAGAGGAGATGTACCGTGGGACCTACTTCTTGGTGTTTTTCCAAATACAGTGCACGTCAGAATTCTACTTCCATCACTGTTGAGGGATGGCCATGCCAAAAAAAGCCAATTTCAGTGGCTGCAGTTTAGATCAGCAAGCAGAAAAAGAAGCAAGGTCTTTGTAATACAACACAAACTAATGGATTTTATCTTTACTGGAAGTTTTATTGTGGCTCAGATGAAACAGTTTGATACTGTTAAGGACAAATGGGCTAAGTATGTCAAGTCCTGTTGCTGTGCTGCTTTTCAGCTGGCATCATTTTACTTGGACAAGGAAGAAAAACATCTCAGTGAATTATTTTGTACCTACACTTCCCAACTTACTCTAACAATGTCGGAAGTATAGAAGCAGGGGAACTGGCTTAGCCCAGAGGCTTCATTTAAAGCTGAATGACAAAATGCCAACTGTCAGACAAAAGATAATAATGACATTTATTTTCCAAGATATTATGTAAGAATGAAGAAAATCTTCTCAGGAATGATTTGCAGGAAGAACTATCTTGAGAATTTATAGAAAATACATGGAGAAAAAGAATAGGTGATAACCGTGTGGGGAAAAAACCCCAACGCACACCCAAAATCCCAAATCAACAGGTGTAACAGACAACCATGTGAATATGGAATAAAGAAAGTCACTACAATTGCCATGGTAAACCAATTTTTACAAAAAAGAGAAATATCAGAATATGCTTCCAGTATAACCACTCTGAGAGAAAATATTTACCTAAATGTCTATGTTACTTGTGCTGGTCTTCCTAATATGTTTCTTGTCTGTCTGGTGTTAAGCCATAGGTCAGGTTCGAATCTTAGGCTAAGGAGAATTTTCTGGAGGGGTTGTATGGTTGTTTTGGTTTTGCCTTTTTTTTTTAAACTGAAGACTAAACTAAACCATTTAATGAAAATTAATTGGGCATATCATTTAGCTTCCTAAAATCTATGAATTTTTGCTCATTTTTTTCTGCACATATAAACATCAAGGTGGAAAAAGGTGGAATTTCTAGGAAGAACAATCCAAATTTTCAGACTGCATTCTCAAAAACAAATAACATAATTAATGTATGCATGTAACTCAGCTTTGTTCTGAGTTTGTATAAAGTTGACAGTTTGATGAACCAAATGTGTTCTTAAAATTCAGTGTCCCATTTTGGCTTTGGCAGTGTTTCTTTTTTTTTTCTGAAAAATCTGTAGCACTGGTAACTTTTATCAGACAATATTGTCTTTTAATTGACTGGGGTAGAAATATAATTTGGGGAATGCATCCAGAAAGAAATGTTGAAATTTATAGAGGTTTTTGGATTGGTTAATTTTTACTGGTTTGGGTAAACTAAAGAAGGTGGTCTGAGCACTGAATTACATTGTCTTTTGAGGATTTAGACTTAATTACAGTAAGTCTGAAGGGGAAGTTCAGAAAAAGAATTAGATGTGTTCCTGGACACATGGACTCATCTCACATGTTTTCACATCCAGCTTGCCAAAAAGCCATCCAGACATGCAAGATCCAAGAACTCTCCAAGTGGGGTTGTTTTGTAGGCGTCCTGAGATAGCTGTGATCACTCCTAGCTACTGCTCTAAGTTAAGAAAATCTTTAATTACCAAGTAGGGAATGATGTTTTAATTTCTAAAGGCTTTTTTAGCTTTGAAGAACCTGACCACAGCTGATAGACCTTATGAAGCCCCACATGTCTGTTAAGATTAAATAAGCAGAATTGCTCATAAAAACTCTGGTAGGTGTGGTAATTATTTTTTTCCCATCAGAGAAAAATTCCAGAGACAACTTAAAAGAAACAAACAAAGGATGGAGGAGGATGAGGACAATGAACAGAGAAAGGGATTGCGTGGGGGGGCAGGTGTGACGTTGACCCCTATCATAAGTACTTGCAGACAGAGTTGTACAAAGGAGACAGAGCACGTTTATGGTTGCAGAGCTGATGGTGGGGTAGCACAGAGCTGTCTCCAGTGTCTGTAACTGAGGTCAGCGGTCAGCCAGGTATTAATTGTCCAGATAATTATCAGTATGTGTTGCTGTTAAAGTCGGGATGGGCAGACCGACATGGAATCTTCTTCCAAAGTAGGAACAGGATTACGAGAAGGCTGTAATCACTTTATTTTAACAGGTTGCAAACAATTATACTTTTCACATATCACACATGTCAACTTTCTATTGGCATCTTCATATATCAGGCTATACACATGTCATCCTGCTATTGGTACACATAGATCAGGTCATACTTGTCAGCTTAAATATTGGTATTTTTATGAACACACACATCAGGCCATATTCATGTCAATCTACTATTGGAGTCTTGATGTATAAATAACTCAGGATTGGCTGAAATATAGTAAACACATTTTTGTTGAGTCATCCTGACTTGCAGAAAGTACAGGAAGTCCATTTCTGTCTTCCATCTTCTTCCTGTCTGAAAGTTGTCCACATTCCTCTGAGTGTTGTGTTCTCCTCCTTTCAGAGGTATACTGTAATCCAGTTTATGTCCACTGCTTCATTGATAAATGCCAGGCTGCTGACAGGCTTGCTGTCAACCCTGACAAGTATGTGCTCTGTACATTCAGTGGCAAATAGGAGCAAAACCAGCAACTCCTGCTTTGTCTGTAGTGCTCCATCTCCCACAGGAATTGCCTAGGCCTGTTCCAATACCCTTCCAGCGCTGAAAACCTCATATGTGACAGCACTGAAGTGTTTCTGTGCCGGAGAACCAAGGTGTGTGTAAAATGGTCCAGCTCCTCTCTCAGAACAGCAAGCTCAACATGCACGTGCCCCTCCATGAAGAGTGATGGTTGCTCTGTGCTGAAGATGACAAGGGAAAGACAGCTCAGGCATTCCTTAAAAAGTGTACTAGATCTTAATAATTCAATAATATCAGAGCGTTCCTTGACAAATACCTTAAAAGCAGAGAGACTGAATCACTGCTATGAGGCTTTTTCAGCCTTGTGTTCACTCCTCTAGAGGGCTTTATGGGTGTGTTCTGTTTTCTGTCTTTTTATTTTCCTTATTTGGTCTTTAGCAAAGATACAGACAGCATTTTATCACAATTGCTTTTTCATCAAGCAGGAATTGTTTTTTTACTGTGGATATGTATTGTCCAGTGTATTAGCTCTAATAAATGGCTCTAAACAAACAGAGATGTTTAGATTTCATAACTTTATATATCATATCTATTAATTACCAACAATATGATATTAAACATTAATAAAGTGCTACTATAATATTGTAAAATTGCATGGTTTAGATCTGATAAGCACCTCCAAACATCCAGAGAGATTAATGGAAGTTGGAATGTGTGTGAAGGGAAAACAAAGCCCACTTGCTTTTACCCTAGGAACAGTGGTTTTCAGTCTGTCTGTTCTCCACTTTCATATAGCAATTTATACTGAAAATGTGTTATAATTCTTCAGTACAGGACAAGTTTTAAGCTATTTTTGCATCGTGATGATGGGTTCCTGGAGTTCTTTGTTTTAGTAAGTTGGTTCCTCTACTAAATAATCTGTGCATTTGACCATTAAAAATAAGCTCTCTTACCGTTCCTCCTCAGAACCTTGTATTTTATAATATTTTATTTAGTGGAAATTAATTAGCTTGTTAGAATGGAATTGTCTGAGATCTTGCTGAAATGTAGTCTCTAAACTCTAAATCAGTCATGTATCTAGTTTCTGCCTCATTTAATCAGACTCTTGAAATTATATTAGGCATCACAAAAAAATTATACTGGATATTTCAGGTCCCTGGAGAAGTAAAGGTTGTGAGTCAGATCTGGTCAGGAGTTCTGGTTTAACTGGCTTTAACAGCTGTATTCTTACACAATGGTTAAGGCTTAATGAATCAGTATTTCTGATAGAGAAGAAAGGTTCCTCAGCTGTTGAGGATAGAGATGGACTCCGAAGATGTGGTTTTGGTGCTCTCCCACCTGCAAACCATTGTTCAAATTCTGCTCTAATTATTATTTAGTTTAAACAATGGAAGAGCTCCAACAGGAAAAATTTGGATAAGCCTATTTCAAACTAATTCAGAGGCTGGTTTTGTGGTGGCATTTATTAACACTGTGGGAAAGCCAAATTCAAATCCCAGTTCTGCCAATAAATTACGCGACTGTGGAATTGCTCTGTTACTTCTTAGCAGTTATTAATTTTTCCCCCTATTCTCAAAGCCAAGTTCAAGGATTACATTAGAACATAGTGTTGATTGTATAATGTAATTTACACAGTCAATAGCCAGAAGAGAAAAATAGCTCATCAAGAGAAAGCAGCAGAAAAGCAGAAGTTGAAAGACAGAGTTTGGCCTCTTCTATACTCTCGCATGTCCTGTCTCTATAATACTTTGCAGCTGCTTCAGGCCAGCTGTCCTGCCTGCTCTAAGCAATCCCTGCTCCTCTTGCTTTGCAGTGCTGCTCCTGATGGTCCTGAAAAACAGCTGTGAGAGCTGTACATGTTACGTGTCAGAGAAGTTAAAGAAACATTATATCATATTTAATATATATTTGTTTTAGGCTGATCAGTCCTTGGTTGGTGCTTAGGAATTGGTAGGAATGAGCTTAAGGGTCTGAGAACCCTTTAAGCCAGCAGTGACTGGCCCTTGATACACAGTACAACTAAGGCAAACTTATAATGGAAATAAATGCTCATTTGGGCGCTTCATGGCCTCACCAAATTTTGCTCTGTGTGGTCAGGGACCAGTTTATCATTGTTGCCCTAATTATGCAGTGCATTATACATATGATAGCCACTTGCTCTCAGCCAGATGGCAGCCCTCATCGATGTTCAAAATTGAAAAAGCTTTTGTAAGGAATTGCAAACAATTGAATGCTGAGATAACCTTTGCATCCTAACATTCTCATTTAACATAGCCAACACTGCTGGAAAAAGTTTGTTTTACTTTTTTTTTTTTTTTTTTTTTTTTTTTTTTTTTATAATTAGAGCACTCATTAGAACTGTTAATTATTTTTCTAATTAACTTTCTGTCTTGGAGACATTTGCTTATTCAAAGTTTTATAAAAACAAGAGTAGAAAATATTTATGCCGAGTTTGACTGGTACTGCTTTTGAGTTACAGGTAGTATTTGACATTATCAGAGCTTAAAACAAAATCCCAAAAGAATGCTTGCCTTTCCCTCTTCTGTATTGTTACATTTCAATCAAACTTCATTGGGCAGGTGTTGTTTTTGTTTCAATAATAATTACTAAAATGTTACTCACATGCTACAAACAGTATTGTCATTCTGTCAGATTAACTCATTTAGAAAATCAGGACTGCCTACGAGTATTGGAGTGCTCACTTTCATTAGGATAAACTGGTGTTAGATTTTGCTCTAATGCATTAAACTCTTGCAGTATTTTGGACTATACTGTAATTTATTCCAAAATAGTCATCTAGAAAAATGGCTGGTGTCATACAGAGAACCCAGGGTGGCCTTTCATATAACTCTGCTTGGGACAGACTAATCTGCATGAGAACCTCTTATCTCACTCTACATTGCTTAGTTCCTTTTTGTCTTACTATTCTGGGTTTTCCTGGGACTGATTTTCAAGACTTGAAGCTGAGCAAAACCAGAATTTTACAGACCTCTTCAGAAAGAATGCAGAGAAAGAGTGAATGAGACAAGAAGGTCTCAGGAAAGGAGACAGTTCAGAGGAAAGCAGGAGAGGAGTTTGGCTCTCGAGGAAGGGGGGGCATGGGATATGGAATATTCAGCTTAATTCTGTGGAAGCTAAGAGTAGAGAGACTTTTGATACAAATCTGTCTGAACAGGGTGTTAGGATAATTCTATTAAAGCAAGGTGTTGGGATTAACTTCGTTTCAGATTGCCTACTGGTACTGATTGTCTGTCATCTGCTGTGGGGGAGCACAAGTTCTTTTCTGCTTCTTTTCTTGTTTAAACTTACATACCTGACTGAAATCAGCCTTGGTGTGACCTGTACAATTCCCACCAAAATCTTATGCCAGGGAGAAGTAATTGATGTTGCAGGCTTTCACTGATTTATAGAGAAAAAATTACCCTGAATATCGATTTTGTTCTTCCATTAACTGTTGGGGTAAGTGTTTCTTTGTAGTGCAGTGACACTTGAAGTTGTTATAACAGTTTGAGAAAATCCAAAGACTTGTTTCACTTGATACTATTTCATGGAGTTTGTGTAAACCTGTGCAAAATTCCATTTGTCAGTGAATGGATAAAAGCCACAGTCAAAGAAATATAAATCAGTCTGACTTTTGTGTTAAAATGTATAACATATCTGTAGGAAAAACATGGTACAAATTAAATAGAAGTCAGGTAATCTATAAAAGCTACATACCCCATCTGCTTTGAAATTTCATTGAACTTTAAAAACTTTTTAATTTGGTAAATGCCCCGGCCCAACACGTATATGCTTTCAAGGATGTGCTTGTTAAGAGGTAATCAAATGATCCAGTTGATCCTGGTTAATATTTTTCATTTTGCATTCTTGTCTGAAAAGAAAAAAAAAAAGAAAATTATAAGCATTTAAATAATAAGAAGGGTGGCTCAAGATTTTCTTTTTGGTTCTGACTGAGCCATTCCTTCCCAGTATTCTTAACTACAGCAGGAGACTTTAGTATCTAAATAGCCAAAAAGCAGTGGCTAGAACTGGAAGCTTCAAGTGTGTTGTAATATTTATATTGATGTTTGTAAATGAAATTACAAGACTTTTAGATGTGCTGATTTACACGCAAGTGCCACTTCTCTCAAAAGGAATCTGAAGACTCCAGGAACTGTAGCATGTTGCTGACTTTTTGAGTTTCTGTTGCATTGGCTTCTGTGAGAAATTTTGTCTGTCTTAATTCATGGAAGAGAAAGGATGAACTGGATTGGAGCTTTGATAGGTCAATGTTCAGGCATAACTGTAGGACTCCAAAAAGAATTTAAATAGCTGTCCTTCAGTTGCCTGAAGTAATTTCTCTGATGTAGTGAGAGCTTGTACAAATGTGCAGCCAGTGCCTTGGCCCCTCAAAGGCAGCTCTTCATTATGTGTTCAGGCTCAGGGGCCAATTGCTCCAGCCTCTGTCCATGTCCCCTCCCTGGGCTCCGCAGTGGCTGTTGAGGTCACAGGTGCTTGGTCTGTTGGCAGTGGCCCCATTACCAGAGAATCACAGAACTGTTTGGGTTGGAAGGCACCTTAAATCATCCCATTCCAACCCCCCTGCCATGGGCAGGGACACCTTCCACTAGCCCATGTTGCTTCAGGCCCTGTCCAATCTAGCCTTGGACACTTCCAGGGATGGGGCAGCCACAGCTTCTCTGGGCAACCTGGGCCAGGGCCTCACCACCCTCATTTGGTTGTGTAACTTTCTGGAAGTAAAAAGACAGCTTTCTTCTGATCCAGATAAGATTGATGTCATGAGAACAGTTACATGACAAGATTACAGCATTTCGAGCATTTTAAGGATGGATAAAATTGCCCAATGTTACATATAATCTAATTTGACTAAAACAATTTTAGGTATTTTCTTCTACAAGCTCTGCTTTCTTGTGTTTCCCCAACCTCAACACTTAAAACATGGGGTAAACATTATATTTTCTGAACCATATGTGAACATCAACAGTTGGGCTCCACATTTCTAATGGTGAACTTGTCTGTAAAGCTGCTTTTGTACAAAAGGTATTGAGATTTTTAAATTTTAAATTGCTTTTAAAATAGAATGCAGTCTCCTAGTCAGGTTCCTGTCTTTGGAAAGCTAACTACTAGACATACGATAAGAACTTCAGAAACTGAAAGAAAAGCTTCTGGAACTGGGAGATCTAAATTTGCACTTTCAAAGTTTTCCTAGCATTTAAAAATTGCTGCTCAGTTGAGAAAGAATTGATTTGTGAAAAGAACACTAGTTACAAATCATTGTCATGAAATAGCGCAAATTTTGTCAAGTATATACTGAACCAGGGAGTAAAAGTGAAGATAATTCATCATCACCTTTTAGTCCATATCTTTGGTGTGATTGGTGGGGAAGGCTGCTTAACATTCTTGAATAGCAGGAATAAATTGTCTCGGGCAATTTGCAGTGGGAGTAAAGAACAGCCTCTTAACTTTTGGTCCATATGTGTATTAATTCAACAGACAACAGAATATGGCTCTAAGAATATTGCTGTACTATGCAGTGAATCGAGGCATTTTCAGTCCAGCTGCTTTAGCCCAGGCTGCAGCTTTATGGCCTCTTGTCCATAAAACCAACAGCTACCTGTCACCCGTGCACTCTGTATGCTCCACTTTGTTAGAAGAGGGAAATACAGTTCATTAAGGAGATAGAAGGCAATAAAAATTTCTGAAGCTTAATAGCTTCCTTGTCTCAAACTTTTAAGGATTGAACTTGTTTCTCTTATATGTAGTAATTTTTTAACATACAAAACGGTAGCATAGTAACAGTAAGAAGGTATTCCTTTCTTTCCTTCATTCCAATAATTCACTTTGCTTCATGAAGAGCTTTTCTGTCCTCAACAAGCCCTACAGGATGGTGTGACTACCTTTGTATTATCTTTTGCTTTTTAATTTTTTTTTTAATTGCCTGCATGAAGATCATATTTGGAGAGAGTTTGAAAAAGAGAGATTTCCCTTAGATAAGTACCTTTTCCAAAATTTTAGCTAAACCTTCAGGAGGGAGCCTGGCTAGTCAGCGACTTGCATTTGGCGGGTGTGACTTGGTTCCCTCACTGCTTTTTGGAGTTTTAATGTGTAAAGGCAGCAGTACCGGATAGCAAAATTCATAAAGAACTAGCAAAAGAGGTTTCAGAATTGTTGGCAGTCAACTTTGGTGCTAGGAAAGAACATCAGGAAGTATAGGAGCCGGGAAGAGGGCACACGCCCGCCCAACAGACCAATTTGATGCTCTGTTGCATATATGAAGAATTGCAGTTAACAACAGGGTACAGCTCGTAAAATAAGTGGTAAATAAGACTCTCCCATTTTTCAAGGCGGAGTAAGCAGAGAGACCACAGATTACTGATAAAGTGAAAGTAAAAATACATTAGAGGAAATACTATGTGGCATTTACAAGCCTGGTATTTGAATATACACTGGTTGTGACACAGCTCACTCACTGAAGTCTACATTTGTACACCCCTTCTTATCTGAATGTTTTCAGGTAAAAAAATCAGTGAAAACGAGTTACATGACTTTCACGACATTCTGAAACAATGTGTTCACTGGTTAAAAAATTGAGCAAGAAAATTGTCATAAGAAAACAAAGCAAATGAAGGAAAGAATGGATACTGCAGCAATCATATTTGTTGACAAAAATTAATCTAGGAGAGCTTGCTAACATTCGTAAAGTTGGACATAAAAGGCTGCAGGAAGTAGGGCAGTTAACAGAGAGGCAGATGTTAGCAGAGTAAAATGTAATCAAGATGAATGCTAAGAGGTTCTCAGTCAGTATAAAAGCCAACAATGAAAAACATAAAATGTGGGAATGCTGACTAAGAAACAGTATTAGAGAAGCAGGATCTTGGGAATGCTAAACTGAACATAAGCATGCAGTATGGTGCTGCTACAAAAATGCAAATGTGGGCATATATCTGAAAGGGGACTTATAATTTCTCTTTCTTGGGACTAAGAAGAATGATAGTTTTCTTAGAGAACATTCTCTCACTGAAGCAGTAACAGTAATTGTTATGGAAACTGTTGGGTCACTGTATCAAACCAACACTAACCAATGCCATTAAATAACCTCAGTAGCACTACTCTGCCTTTCTTCAGAACTGAATTTTCAAAAGGATTTGGAGATAAAAGACTACCCTGAGTTATGATAATTCCCTACTCATGGCATTAGAGCAATTGTCCCTTATGGCCTCTGTTTCTGTCTTTGTCCTGCTTGCAGAGCACTACTCCTCTTCTGCAAATAACTAAAATTGCTGCTGTGTATATTCTGTGTAATATATGTCATTGCATCTCTTCATTGAGTTTTCAACCTCCACCTAAAGAGCATCCTAGAATAAGTATTCCTTCAGAGAGATGTTTTTCCAGTTTTTCCCTGTGCTGCTACCATATTCAGCTGACCTTTTGTGCATAGTCTCTGCTGTTGAGAACTAATTATGCTGCAAGGAAGAGAGATGAGAACTTACTTAAGACAAATGTTTTTGTTTCTCCTTAGGTTAATCTTCAGCTTTTCCACTGCCAGTAAGTTAAAATAAGGCCAGTTTTGGAACTGGAATTCAAAGGAGGAAGAAGCTGGATGTTTTTGCTGCTATTACAGTGATTTCTACTTTCAACAACTTTCATCTGACTCATGCTTTCTAAATGGTCTCTTGCAGAGATCTTTCAGAGCCTTCTTTGCTTAATTTCCTTTTTAGCATTCTGTTGATTTATTTCCTCTGTTGCCATCTGAATCTCACTTTATATGGCTTTTGACAGATGCTTCTGTTTTTAACTTGCTGCGAGCTATGGCTGTTAGATTCACATTGTACATTTGCTCTGCTATTGCATATTCTGGATTGCACTTTCATATTATTCCCTTTTGGTCTAATAATGCAAAGACATCAGCGATTTTACCTTGAGAGTTATGAACTAGACACATAAAATTCTTCACACACATAAACAGTTGCTCTCTTTGAAGCGGTGGTTGTTCTTCCTGTGAAGTTGTCTGAATGATAGGATGCCTTTTCCTACTTCCAGACTCAGTACCATGTATTTCATTGAACAACTCCTAATGCAGGTGGCATATGAGTTCTGTGATAGGCTGAGGTCATTACTGTTCAAAAGAAATAAAACTATTTTTTTACTGTCAGTGCCTTTTAATTATTTTTAAAATTATGTCTGTATGCAGTACTATATAGAATTTTACTTTAACGTTATCTGTGCTGTAGTAAGGTAAGATTGGTTTAGTTACTCGAAAAAGAATTTGGGAGTTCTCAGTTCTTCTCATGGAATGAAAAGTAGGTAGGGTTCTTTTTTTCTCTGCAAATCCCTCAGATATATGTAAGCTTCTGGGATAACAGCTCATGTCAGATACAACTGCTGAGAAAAAAAGGACAGATAAATCAGAAGTAACTGCCCATACTGATAACAGCTGTGGTCATGGAAATTAGGAAAGATTTTTCAAAATGTTGGATTTGGGGACAAGAGGATCAAGGACTCTCTCAGAGACAACAGATAGTTCTTGAACAGCAGACAAGGACGACAGCACTTGTGCCACAGCACAATTCAGATCAAACATATTGTCAGGAACTGTGCAAGTAAATTTCCTGTTCTGGTTCATCTAGTTCTTGATACTTGAGTTGAGCAAAGGAAAATGGATAAGAGAGAGACAACAATAAGTTTGCCAAAGTGAGGAGGACAAGGTTTCTACTCATGTAACAATTTAATTCCTTTTCTTCTATAACAAACTATAAGGTTCTATCTCACTGGTCTTTGCAAATCAGGCAGATGAGGTGTGAAACGAGAACAATTAATGTTGTATAGTAAGGCTTGCCCTCTGGAAATTTAGCTGTGAAGAGACTGAGGGACAGAGGGACTTGTTCATTATGGGCTCAACTGTATGACTTATGGACAGAGCTGCCTCTTCCATTGAACTGGAATTCATGTTTTAGCATGAAATCACCATGAAATAACAAAAAAATCGAGAAATATAGGATTTGGAAGAAAAAAACAATCACATTTACAATAGAGGAATTTGCTTAGTTTATAACAAAAGAGATGTTTTGATCTTTTTGTTTAATGATGATTCAAAAGGGCAAAGTCTGCAATCAGAGTTTGCTCAAGACAATGATGAAGATATGAAGGCATGAAGTACATTGTTGGAATTGCCAGTGACTTCAGTGGAAGTCAAACCCACAGTCCTTTACTGAAACACTGAATATGTGCCACAGTAATGGTAACAAAATAGTAAAAAGCACCTTGTTTTGGTAATGACGTGGTATATGGCCTTGGAGAATTTGCTTCATGTGCACTTCAGGTTTAGGCTGTAATTTGCTTGGGGTAGGGCTGTCTCCTACTGTGTGTAACTACAGAGTCTTTAAAATGGAGCTTTGATCATATACAAGACCACAAGGTACTGGCTGAAATTGTTGCTGAATGCAGGTACACTGGACAGAAATCAGTGGGGTCAGTGCCCCCCTACAGCAAATCACAATTGCGTCTCGCTCTCAGCACTTGAGGAACAGAAGAATACCACACTTCCAAGGATGTTTTACAAAAATTCCTAAATTAACTGGATTTAATGAATCGCAATTTTCCTTTTCAGTTCAGTATTGTCTAGACACGTGCTTCAGTGCTTGCAAATCTTGGCAGAATACCAGTTTGCCTAGAAAAAAGTAATGTTGGAAGATCAGGCTGGCAATTAAAAGCCTAAATTACACCTATAATATGCTTTTGCTGGATTGTAATTAAAAATCATATACAGATATTTTTGCATTATTATTGAGTAAATCTTGCAGTCTGAAGTCTTCTTTAAATCCATTTTAGTGCAGAAGGCTGCAGAAGTCGTAAAGAGAAGAAAATTTACATAATTCTCTTCTGTAATTCTATAAATTGCCATACCATGCTATTTTAGAAGAATTTAATTAGATGGAAGACTTCATTAAAGCAAATATTCAGTTGTAGTAGAATGTAACTTCAGAAATGGAGTTTATTTGCTGCCCTTTGATGACTTTGATTATTCTAAATGAAAATGCATTTTGGACAATGGTTTTGTGGTGTGGATTTTCATTTTTTAAAGTTCTAAATTTGGAACTTATTCTTAAAATTTAAATTGGACTGTGGAGATAGTAACTTGTATTAGAGCAACAAATATAGTTGAGAAAAATGAGATGTCCTTTCAGGAACATGGGGGGGAGAACATCTCTGTTATACTTGAGACATAGTTATTCCAGTTTGAATTCTGATGAATAGAGTGATATTTGAGTGCAGGAAATCTCTTGCTTCTAAAGGAGAAAAAAACACATAAAAAAATCTTTGCCCAGAGAGCTCATAATTGTCTTATGTTTTCTTAAGATTAAATTGACACCATCTAGCAAGATTGGCACTACCAAGATCTTTCCAGTTCATTGCACCATCACGCTGCATCCAAAGTTCCCTCTGCTTGTGTGAGCCCTCATTTTGAGCTACTCCTTTTCACTTTCTACCCTGTCTAACTGTATTCTCCATTTCTGACATTTATGCTGGTCTGCTCTGTAATCTGTCTTCTTGCTTAGAAGCTCTCTCTTCTGAAGTCCATCCTTTGATCCATATAAAGTGTAAGATCACACCAAATAGATGCCTCTGCTGTACCTTTTCTCTTCCAGATCTTGTGTTTTCTCTCACCAAGACCTAATTTTTTCCCTTTGATCTCTTTTAGGTTTGTTTTTATTTTCTTTAGTCTAAACAAACTGTCCTAAAGGCAGTTTTTTTCTTCCCTCTCAGCACAACACGTTTCCTGGTCTTGAACCCCCCCTTCTTCTTTCCTGCCAATTATTTTTCTTCTATGCCACAGGTTTAATGTATTTAAAGTTAATGTGTGTTACCGTATTTTTGAAAATAGAATGGTGCAAACCAATGTAGAAAGCTTCCTTTTCAGCTGTCTCTTCTGGCTCTTTATGTGCAATGTGTCTTTCTCTGTTTCCAGGCTTTTTACTGCCAAGGGGGAACACAACAAAAAATCTAAGCCCTTTTAATTTTACTACCTCACTACGGGCTTACCTGTGACAGAAGATCTTAGCATAAACCCTGTGAAAATTACAGTCCAAACTTCAGAGTTTTGTTTAAAATTTCAGTACCATTAGCAGGGGACAAGAACACTTCTGTTGGATAATTCAGTACATCATGAAAAGCAAAGAGGAAGTTGGAGAGATGAATCTCCCTCTGCACCAAAAACAGAACGACTGTCTTTCCACCCAGGAAAGCATTCCCTTACCCTCCACCTCCTGTGCCGTGTGTGGGCCACTCTTGGCACTCGAGGGACACATAGACCTTTGTGTCATGGCACCTTTTGTCTGGCAGGAATCTTTGTCTGTATGCAATTTTGGGAGTGGGACTGGCATTTTGAGCGCAGGGCTGAAAAAAGCAAACAGCCCTTCTCCCCAGCAAAGAAAGCCTGGAACCATTGGTTTTCAGATGCAGTTGGTGGGCCAACCTGGGCACTCCATGGGCAGCAAATCTTTGTGTCCTGGCACTTTTGGTCTGGCAGGAATCTTCATCTGTATTCCATTTTGGGAATCAGACTGGCAGTTTCAGAGCATTGCTCCCGTAAGCGAACCACTGAGTTTCCACCCAGGTAAGAAAGCCCTTACCCTCAGTGTCCCCTGTGTAGTGCATGGACCACTCTTGGCACTCCATTGTCAGGCCTCCCTTCCTGTCGAGGCACGCTATCGCATCGTGCCATCAGCCAGGCCTCTCATTTCAGTACCATGAATGAAGAGTCATGTATGTGCAGCCCAACGTCCAACCAAAGCTGGAATGAAAGGTTCAATCACACACATCAGCTTTTGCAAGTTTTCCTTCCTGTCTCCCTTACTGGAGGTCTCACGGATGAGCCTTAACTATGAAGATGATTAAGCTTTTTACTTTGAAACGGGAAACTAGTCTCACTTGCCCTACGGGAATCCATCTGAAATGGATTCCGTTTCCTTGCTTGTTTTAAATTTGAACAAAACATTTCAAAGGCGGTGTAGAACTTGAAAAATGAAGAGCTCAGTTATCTCAGGGTTGTGAACCAAACAACTTTAGGCAGGAATCAATCTTCAGATGTCTCTGTATTCATCTATTCTTTTTTAAAAGAGGAGGAAAGCAAAATGAAAGGAGTTATAGGACATAATGCCAGTAAATTAAGGACATTTTTATTGAAGAACATCTTTTCAAGTTAAATCTACAGAAATATCCTTTTAGTGGGCCATTTATGTGCTTTACATACCATGGGTGACTAGCAGAATGCTCTAACTATTGTAAGGTAAAGCCTTCTGGAATTACCAATACTATGCAATTTGGATTTGGGGTTTTTTTCATAAAAGATATAAAGATATTACCATAAATGTCATGAACCATGTGTTTGTAACTAGAAAATAACAGAAAAAGGACAACGTCCTTTCTGCTAAGAAAAAAACACCAAAAAAAATTAATGAAGAACAGTGAAACAGCTCTAGTTGCCAGAAAGAATTTTTCTTACCTTGAGCTTGCAGAGACCACGTCAGAGAGGAGTGCTGAAGGAAGTCTTGTGATGCAGTCATTGCATATGCCTGCAGAACTTGATGGAAAACTGGGGATTGCCAAAGGAGAAAGCCACACTGTGACATTTTCGTATCGAATTCTCTTTTAAACAATCCTTTCCTAGGCCCAAGTGCATTATTTCAGGGACCCAAAGCCAGGCCTGGGAAAGGTGTCAGCTATGTTTTATAGGGCGATTGCATCTGTTTCAGAACCTGCAAATGTAGTAAAACAGAAGTTTTGTTGGGAAATTACTGAATTCCACGTTCTCATTTCAGTCTCTAATTCACGATGTTCACCAACAGCACATTTTGTTTGTTTAGGGTTCAACTCAGTGGTACTTGAGCTGAGTTTGACCATCAGTGAAGTGGTTGGGAGGGAGAAGGAGGAGGGTTTGAAGGTATGTTTTCACCTGTGCACTGAAAGAGATGATGTTTTAGTGGAACAGAGCCAGTGTGTATGATATGTCCTTGCTGCCCAGTGTTTCCTGTTGATCACCACCCACTCTCCACGCTGAATGCACGTTTGTTTTCACACAAACAACATTTTAAATTCCTGATCACAACACTGAGTTACTGTTGCAACTGTCTGGCCAAGAGTGCATCATTTAGCAGTTGGATTGATAAAGACATGATCAGGTTCAAAGCAAGACAGGACTGCACATGTTGAAACACAAACTCTGTGTGAACACAAAACCACAGGGCCATTGTAAGCAAGCCAGAAGCTTTGCCACCAGAGATCAGTCCTTCTGTCCATCACCGGGGAAAGAGCAAATCTTCCAGATTTCCATAAAAACCATCTCACATGGATAATATATATTTTTTTTTACTTCATTTTCCTGTCATAACCAGGGCTTCAGGATGAGAGATGTAGAAACACTCATCTGGCATTAATCAGTCTTTAAACTAAGTGTTGAATAACATGCAATAAATACTTTGACATATTAATGTGCTTTTTAAAGAACAATAAGGATTAAACAAAACAACACCTGCTGGGTGCTTAATTGACCAGCATTCACTCTGAGCAATAACTGATGCTGGAGTTCTTCAGGAAAAGTAGTTGTGATTATGTAATGAAAGATAATTACATCTCAAGTACAAGGGAATGGATTTGTTTGCAGAGATACCAAATGTCAGAACTAATATAGTTTTTGCACTTATAGGATCTGGTCCTATGAGAAAGCAAATTAGATTAAGTAGACCCTTGATGCTGAACAATGACTTTCTTATAATCTTACAAAATACTTTTAATCCACACTTGTGGAATCCTTCTTCCCACATGAAAAGAGATAATTTTTTCTTTTGGGTGTGAAAGGGTGCAACTTCAGCAGCCAACTTCCCTTTCCCTTTCCCTGATGCTTCTTAGCCTCTCTACCTCTCCCTTGAGCTCTGCCACCAGGCACAGCAAATCATTCACCTGCTTACATCGTACACAGACCCCACTCACACTGTCCTCAGTTTCTAAAGCCAGGCTTAAACACTCTGTGCAGCCACAGACCTGGACAGCTGCGTCCATCCTGGTGTCCTTGGGTTCCGTCTGTGAACACACCCCTTGTGATAACAGCAGCAACGGCTTTCACTTTTTTGGAAACCACCGCTGGTTTTAGTTGAATTGTGGGAAAAAAAGAGCTCACCCGAGAGAGCTGGGAGGTGGCTGTGCCCCTCCTGCTTGCCTGAACTTCCGTGCCACATCCCCGTTTGCCTGCTCCGGGTCACCGGCACTCCCAGCAGCTGTTTAAATCCCCCGTGGATGGGCGGGGTTCCTCCTCCTGGTCAGCTAATGAAGTAGTATTCTTCAAAGTTGATTCTCTTTCTCTCAGGCCAATATTCTGTTGGAATGAGGCTTCTTGAATGTCAGCAAGAACCTGGAGCACTCAGCCACCTTTGTTACTGGACTTACTTTCTCATTCAGGAGAATATGCAGACCCTTCTTATCCCAGCTCTGCAGGGTGATTAGCTGCACTGTAAACAAAGGATTTGCAAGCAGGCATAATATTCTATTCCATTTTTATTTGACTGTCCCTAGAGTATACAATTTAAGTTTTGATTGGTTATTAAGAGTAGCCATTGCAACTAGATAATTCCACGAAGAAAAGGGAAAACAAATTACTTGCAACTAATCTCTGTTCCATTTCAGCACCCTGAAAACTAAGAGTTGCCGGGAGAATGAAAGGGAGGAGGAGACACAAACATTGGTTAAATACACATCATTTCCCCCCCCCAAAATGTCAATAACAGCTAATTCAAATTTGTTTCCGGGATTTCTAGGGCATCAAAAGTTTTTGCACCCATGGTGGGTTTTTGGATGTGGAAAACAGTAATAGAAGGAGATGAGAGTTACAACCCCAAATTATGTAATAGAAAAACTCTCAGTGCAGAAGCTTGTTGAAATCTTCTTTTCTTCTAGGAATAATATCATGGTGAAAGTTGTTTGGTAGCATTGATGGGGACACTG
This sequence comes from Pipra filicauda, assembly GCF_003945595.2. NCBI lineage: Eukaryota > Metazoa > Chordata > Aves > Passeriformes > Pipridae > Pipra > Pipra filicauda. The sequence goes on along the minus strand of NW_024104778.1, from coordinate 115,508 downwards.
CTGTTTTAGGAAACAGGTTTTATTAGGTTTTATTTTTGGTACTTTCTGAGAGACTGAGAAGCAAACGTTGTGGTCCTCATTGTAAAAGGTTACAGGTTTTTTAAAAATTCCTCACCATAAATACACTACGAGGAATAACCTGAAGCAAACTGGTATTCTATGTACTAAAGACTTTTAGTCAAGAGTTTCATAAAACTTTGTGATGGAAATTGCCTTTTCACAGTGTTTGTAAAGAAAGGCAGATACAAAATGACCTGGACACCTGTAAGATTGCCAGGGGAAAAAGGCAATTCTTCTGAAGAGTTAGGCTTTGGTCAAGAAGGAAGTCCAGAAGGCATCACTGACATGATGCTAGGATCTCTTAGGGAAATAATCTTTCAGGTTTCCTATAAAAAAATATTTTGTTTTATTTATGCTGACACAGTCAGCCTACAGAAACAACTGCCATTGTAAAACACTCACTGCATTCCTACATAGCATGAGGGTCCAGGGCCAAGCACAGAAGGAGTGGGCCATGCAAGTCAGCAGACCTTAAGACATGCTGGAAATGAGATGTGCTGTCTAAAACATGATGCAGAATCTGGTAAGGTAGTAAATATTTTATTCACACTTTGGTACTCTGAGCTCTTTCATTGTTGAATATTAAAAAAATAAACCAAACAATTGGAAGTTTTGTGCTTGAAATTATTTTTTTTTAAGGGATAAGCATAACTTTCTTTATCAAACTACAGGTCCTGGGGTTTGAAAATACCTGGGAATATGGTGAATTTTACAAGAAATGAGTAATGCAAACTAGAAAGAAGGTGTTTCTATAGTACAAACTAAAATGCTCACTGTTGTATCTGGTGCAGGACAGGACTTTTGCCTCCAGGTAAACACAGAACACTATCCTTCAGCTCCAGTAAGTCGGCATCATTCCTCCCACGCTGAGTGTTTTATTAAGATATGTGTCTCTGATCATTGTGCTAACAGAGTCTGATGTTATTAAGCCTGAATACCTGCCTGATGCAAAACTCTGGTTTTACAGTGCCATGATTCCATTGTTTTCAATGGAGCTACATGATTTACAATGAATACTAACAGAGATCTGAATTATCTCCTGCATTTTTCCCTTCTTAGTGATACAAGAGGCAGGCGCCTTTTGTTCACTTCATTTAGTCATGTGTTAAGATTTAAATTCTTAGAATAAAAGACTTCCTGGAGGACTGGAATGATTATTTGTATTTGTGTTGAACAACAGGAGTTATAAAAAGTTTCTTCAGACTCAGTCGTCTTTGTTATCTCCTGGAGCTGAAGCAATTATGACTCCTTTTCAACTCAGTAAAGGTTCACCTGATGGTTGCCTCTGCCTTGGTCTTGAGATGAGTCAAATCTCCATACTTTCAAATGCCGGGCTTTTGGAATATTCTCTCTTCCTCACTACCTACTTCCCCACAGTATTTGAACCTTGCAGTCATTAAACTCTCCAGGACCAACCCTTGTGCATCTGGGTACATGAATAATGTACCCTTTCTGTTGTTTGTAAAGACAATCATTATGACCTTCGATAAAGAAATGGGAAAGTTTTCACCTCATAAGACTGGTCCCCAAACCTTCTAATGAGCTCCTCCACACTCTCCCAAACTTCCTTTTACAAAGTTATCGTTACACCCTGTATTTGAAGGCAGATTCTGTGTTTCAGTGAGTCTGTAGGACTCTCTTCTCCACAGGTATGGGGTTTTTAGGAAGTCCCTCAGGCACACAGGCTGCTTTCATTGTACAGAAATACTGCAGCAAAATCATGCCTTGGAGAGCACAGTCATCTCACTCATGAAGAAAGGCCTTGTAGGAAGAAAAGAGAAATATTAGTTTGAGGGCTCTCTTATCCTACAGGAAGCTAAGGAGGCATACAAACATGTTCTGAAAGGGATGTGGATTTGCTAACATATACCTTTTTTGTTCTTTTGGGTTTTTTTTTGGTGGTGATGTTAATGGGGGTTGTGGTTTTTTCGTATGGATCAACTAGGAAACAAAAATCAATAAAGAAAGGAGAAGTATTCTGTTAGAGTTGAGCTTATTACCTATGAAGTATTATCAACCAGCTAGTGAGGACACTGAGTACTGGAACTAAAAGAATGAAGGATACACTGCAAGCCAGGACTTAAGTTTCAGAGTGCAAATGCTGTTATCAACACTGTGTGAGTATGAAGAAGATCTTGGATGGGAATGGTAATGATTAAAATATAAAGTACAGTGAAGAAACTGATAATATCATGATTTCTTTCGATCCAACTCGGTGGTGTACTCTGAAATTACTTCTTAAGTTTTAATGTCAGTGATATTCAGTGTTTTAGGTTATCATTAATAATTTACCCCAAGTACCTTCAATGAACTGCTCAATTTCTAATCTGAATTTATGAAGTCTTTAATAATACTGTACTGGAAAGTAGTGAGGAAAAGAAAAAACTTATATGCTTCTGATCTTCTAATGAAATTTTTTTCTGCAAGGAAAATTTTTTTTAGTAAGATTCAGTTCTTACTTAAATGATAAAATAGGGAAAACACATTTTATGGGCACTACATTTACATAGTTGTCTCATGTTATTGTTTTTACTTGAATTAGCCTTCTGTCACCACCCACTTTTCAGTTAGAGAGGTATTTTTGAAGGGAGATGTTGTCTGCATTGTCTTAATTAAAATCCAAGGAAGAAGAATGTGCCTTTTTCTGGTGTATTTTTTTTAGGTTATCTTTTAGATGTTTTAATAAAAGATCTAGCTGCAGCAAATAGGAAACATTGGACAAAATATTGCACCAACATAGGTGCAATTTAAACCATCTGAAAATGCAAATGATGAGCACATTTGTCCTGATCACGTAGAGCTATGCACTGGAATATCTTGAAGTATTAATTTCTAATGGTTTAGAGTGGTGTTAAAGCATTAACCCTGCACTGCACTGATGTTCCAGACCTCAGTTCTCCATCATTAAATAACAGGGAATAACTCCGTCCTTTTGCCCTTTTGTTTTCTCTTTGGTATACAGCTTAAATGTGGGGGTCCCTCTCCACTGTGTTTGCTTCATCAGCAGGTACTTCTCTCATACCAACCCTCCTAAGAAATAATAGCTGTTACTTATTCAGCCATCAGGTTTTCTGCTCAGTGTTAGGAAGTTTTTTGATAAAGCCCTTTAAACATTTTTTCATTACTGTTCTGCTCATTCTGAAGATCTGTTTCTTATACCCACTACACTGGGCTTTTATTTGAGTTCAAGCTTATATTAGCTGACAAGATTCAGTATCTTCTTATGTAAATCAACCTGTAATCACTCAAATGAATTTATTTTCTCCTGAATTATTCTACCCCTTTCCTCTCTCCCAGTAGCACGTTTGTGCACTAGGAAATGTACAGTGCTTTCTCAGGGGAATATATAATAATGTTAGTTTTCAGAACCATAGAAAGAAAAGATGCTTAGAGCTCCCATAATAAAGAATACACAAAGATGGATTTGTCCTCACCATGCACACAATCCTTACACTGTCAGTTATGGAAGTTCATAGACAGTAATTTCTGACCTAACTTACTACTCATTCCTGATTTCTAGCAGGCAAATAATCAGTGAAATCTTTAAAGATACAGATAGACTACCTGTAAAAAAAAAAAAAAAAGAAAATGAATGCTAGTGATTTGAAGCAAAAATGATTTGCTTATGCTCTTTCACAGTAAAATATGTTTTAATTTTTTCAGCTACATTGCTGCAGTGATTTGAAAGCCAGATCAAGTTTACCAGGGGCGTTATTATAAAACTGGAATTAAAGCTCAGCCTACTCAATTTATATGTATCATAAAGCAGTCAAAAAATGCTGATGGCAGTTGAACTATTGATAGTTTATCAAGTTTTATGGACTAATGGAGTGTAGATCACCCGACTTGTGTTAATAATGATTTTATAGCACTGTTTTTAAACAAAGATAGTGATTAAAGAATATCCAGATAATGATTAAAGAATATCCGTTAAACAATATGTCTGATAATTCTCTAGAAAATATTTCTTCTTCCTTTTTTTTCCCTTTTAATTGAATGCAGAATCCTGAAGAGATGCAGTTTACTTTCTGAGGAAGAATGTGTCAATAACCATAAATCTGAGAGTAGCTAATAAACATGCATGGATCCTTTTAATTAATTCTTGAGTGCATCAGATCAGAATAACAGTGTGTGTGGTCACTCCCTTTGCCTCTCTTTATATTCATCCATGTGCATGTACCTATCCACCCAGGTACGTATTGTATAGTAATGCCACATTTACTTGATCTAAACTGTAAAGCTACTTATTTTGCATGATTTGTAATTTTTTAGAATCTGCAGGCATATTAAGAGCTGTTTACATGACAGCCATAACTAGAAGCTAAATGGTGATGTAGAAGACCACAATACTGCAATGAAAATTTTTAATTCCAAAGTTTACTATTATCCCTTTTCTACAAAGGTATAATAAAAAGGTAAAGTGATTTTTTGTTTCTTTAGATTCTTTTGAACTGAACTGTAGAAAAGAACCCTGAAATCTAGATGACATACTAAGGAATGTGTCTAAGTGTGATATACAGAAGGATTTATTTGCTGGTTTTTTCAGTCAACTTAAAAGATGTCCTATTTTTCAGAAGTGTCTCCGTTGGGAGATCTGTATTATAAATGTATCCTAAACCATTTGGTGTTGTGAAAAAACAAGTTCTGTCATAGCTATCTAGATAAGGCCTCTCCTGCAAGGAGAGCTAAATATGGGAGTTTTGTCAGCCAGCCTTTAGGACAGGTTGTTCCCAGGTTGTGCAATTCCTTCCCATGGACAAAGGTCCCTCTTCAGGGACTGTGTGTGAGCTGGGGCCTGTTCTGTTCATGACTTACTAGCCAAGGACTGCCAAGCTTTTGGATGCTGACAGAAGTGATCAGTAATATCATCTGAGGCAGGTTGGGGCCTACCTGAAAACCAAATTTTGTTACTAGAATCTAGAATTCTCAAAACCCACCAGAACAGGCGAAGCATGAGACGTCTTGGTTGATATCTGAAATGAGCACTATGTAGGGCTGAGTCATTGAAATCCTTTCTTCTATCTTATGTCTGACATTTCTGAGTAGAGCATTGTTGAAATCCTTGTAAGCATGAGCTAGTTTATAAGAATCAGTTCTTGTCATTTTACTGGCACAAGGGAATTTGTTAGTACCTTCAGAGCTCTCAGCTGTGGTTTCTGATTGCTAGCACCCCTTTTTTTTTTTTTTTCGCTAGGGAACAAATGGATTGTTATTTAGGTAAACAAACTTTCAGTAGCACATAATTAAAATAATCTTAACTACAAATCTTTTGTACCACATGTCATTTGTTTTCTTTCTTCACTGAAAAGCAGTTTCTCACTATCAGTTTTGACTTTATTTTCCTATGTCCACCTTAGCTTTATTGTGGAGTTTAGTAGGATGTGATTTTTTTTTTTGTTAATAATCCTTTATTGGTGGACACCGCTTCCAGGCATGTTGGATATGGTTAATGTGCTTGGAAGCTGTATCCACTAAAATACCATTCAAGAAAATATTTTCCTTTGGTCCTTCAGAAAAAAATAATACTACTAACGGCAATATAAGTACTGTCTAGATAATACCTATGCAGTCAAGCACTCAGTTTGTATAATTTGAGAAGTCATTTTCAGTTTGAATAGCCCTGTACAGTGTTGGCATGGACTAATTTTACTCCTGTAGTGAAACGTGCACTCACCTTGGCATTGAAGGAAATTATTTTTATGCAGAAGTAGTTCTTCTAAAACTAATCTGCATTTAATACAAGGATAAGCTTATAGTTCATCAAATCACAGCATATTCATCAGAGGCAAAGCTAGCTTGACTCAGGGAATTTTACTTAATTTATTGGCAGCTAACCCAAATTTAATTAACCATCCATATATTGAGAAAAAACCTCAAACAAACAATTTAACCCTTAGAGAAGCACTCTCACTCGCCTTTCCCCAGCTTCAACCAAGACCTAACATTTACTGCTTCTCATACTTAGTCTTTTGAGGTCAACTAGAGTGCAGAGAGTGTTGCCAGGACAGAAAGACCTTTGCATTTCATTCGCTGTTCTAATTTGTGGTGCTGTAAGGGCAGGAGTACAGTAGAAATAAAAAGATGGGAAAGAAAGATGTTTTAAGTGAAATTAACTGTTATTGTACTGAAATAGCCAAATGTTACAGAAATCACTGTCTCCTCCCCTCTGATAAAAGGTACATCTTCTCTTTGTAACTTCAGAAACTGTGAAAGAGCTTTTTCCAATATTTTAAATCCTTGGAGAAAAACAATAGAAGAAAAACAATTGTAGCTTTAAATTATGTAAATAGCAGGCTGTTAATTTAAAGCTACATTACATGGCAGCATCAAGCAAGGGAAGGGATCCCCTCTTCTCATAGCATATGCATTTTGGATGTCTACTTCATTCCACATTTGCCTTTAGATTCCTATCTGTCATCTGTGCATAAGTCACAGGTCTGAGAATTGAACCCATGTGGCAAGTCTTAACACTTTTCTTTCTTCTCTGTTGTTCACAGCTAGAGGAAGGAGATGAAAACTCAGGCATCCATAAGTAAGTAAAAGTCCTGATCCTTCAGAGATAGAGGAATCTTTCAGCAACTTCAAAGCATGCTTTGAGAGACTGATGTTCATCATGAGACACAAGTCTCAAAATTGCTGATGATATTCCCTAAAAGATTTCCTTGTGCAAATGTCTGAAGACTAAGCCTGAACTAACTTATTTATGTGATATTTTCTCATTAGTTTAAATAAGTGAAGAGTCAGTCCTGCAGAGGTCATTGTGTGCCTAAGCCTTTCACTGAGACCTCCAAACATGACATTTTGGTGATACATAATGTAGCAAGTCCCTAACTTTCTCCCAGGTCCCTGGATGGTGTGGTACTTGATCACTGTAAGAGTTGCCTAAATCAATGTTGTCACCTCAGCTGGTACCTGCTGGGATATTTAAACCTTGACCTTCTTAGACCCAAGAGGAACAATTGTCATGGAACAACTGATGGTAAATGGTTCATTAATTCTTTACAGGCATTCCACTCGACCCATTGTGGTAAAAAATTGAGAAAGGCATCTGGAGAATAGAGGCTAGTACTGGTAGGAAAGGGTGCAGGTAGAAGATGAAGGGTCACTGAGGTTGCTGGATGTGAGTCCAGGTAGAAGGCTGTAAGGGGTTTGAAGTCAAGGGCTTAGAAGACATTTCCTCTCTTTGTTTAGGTTTTTAATTGGTTTTACGAGGTTAAGAATATATTCCAAGCCTGTCTGTGTATGAAAGCTGAAAGGTCTCATTGTTTTTTCTTGTCTGGAGAGTAGGAGTTGTAAGGACTGGTTGTGGAAAGGGCATTAGGAATCCACAGGAGATGGATGAATTTTCTCAGCCTGTCCTAGATATCTTTCTTGTGTTAAAGAAAGCTGACTATTAGAAATAGTGTAATTTTGCAAAACCGGAGTGATACATGGATTCCTGTCCCTTAAAGGAGTGCCTCCCAGACCTTATTGAGTTCTTGCAGGCAGGGGAATGCTGCTTGTTGGGCTTCTACGTTGCAAAGCTTGAACTGTTTGCCTCTACTAACTTAATAACATTCCCTAATCTTTAATTCCCCCTCAAGCATTTCATGTTGGTTTATATTATGTGTAAGGTGACTAGTTTTTTTTAGTTCAGGTTTTTCATGCTGTACTGCATTTTTGTGCTTTTATAATTTTTTTGCTTTTATAATTTTTAGTGTGATCTGTGGATGTGAATTGATGAAATGTAGATAATTCAAGGCTGTATATGACTTCTGAGTTACCAGAAGATACTTGAGGTTCATTGGAGTAACTCATGTAAGGTACTGAAGGCCAGTTTCTTATGGATTTAATTATATTGTCTGAGTATTTCTGCAGCAGTTGATTCCAACAAGTTTAATTCTACTTCACACCTTTAAGGTTTGATGATAGGTACTTCAAGATATTTAGCAGTAAACCTGTGCTAAGCAGTGGCACTCTTAAGCAGTAGCTTCAGTTGGTATATTAAAGGCAACATAAAAAAAAGTGAGTCAAGGAAAAAAGCTAGAAGAAAATATGAGAAAAATAACCTAGAAGTGATGGAAGTGTATTTAATGGAAGTTAACTGAAATTATATTTGCACATTTATTAAGGTAGAAGGTCGCACGGGTCAGGCTCACCTCAGAAGTCACGTGTGTCAATGCAGAGGGCTTGGTTGGTTTTATAGTGTTGAGGAATGATGATGGGCAGCTCCTAAGAACAATAAAAAAATATCTACCTACCTACTTAGGTGAGCTGAAAAGTTAAAATATGCAGCTTAGAGCTGCTATTGGTGCAAAACTGCACTTTCCTGACTGTTATCTCTGCACACATACTGTGATGAATATCAGTGAACCTTAGTTGGTATTTAACTCTGTGTGATCAGACAAGAAGTGCTGACTCGTACTGTCTCCTCCATCCAAAATGCTGTCAGTAAAAGAGGAAACACCTCCTGTGCTTGGGTTTTGGTCAGTTTTGAGAAAGGCAGGTTGTGCTACTCTGGATAATTTCAGCGGTAAAAATAAATAAATTGGGAATTTCCAAATATCACAGAAAATGATCTGTGAAGTTTGCAAGGCACAAGTGCCTTCTGAATGTCTTTATGATTATGAAGGTTGTTTCTTAGGGAGAGGAAATGCCTCCAGATTTTTAAAAATCCTTATGTTGTTATAAATGCAAGTAGTCTCTCACTCCTCTTTCTCTCTCTGTCTTGGGTTGTGAGGTCTTATTAAGCACTGAACTATATTTTCTAAAGATGGCTAGTGCCACGGGTGCCAAGAGAGTTTCTATGTCATTACCTCCAACAATTTGATCAATATAATACTTTTTGGGGTCTTCCCAAAGTGTAAGTGAAGTGAATTTATTCCAAGCGCAGTTTGATTCATATCATTCATCTTTACTTGAGTTCTTTGTTCCAAAGGTGAGGATGCAGGCAAAGAAAGGTTTGCAGGGTTGAGTTGTTTTTATGTATTTTTTATTTCTACAAAGAAAACATAATTCAGGATCTCCAGAGGAGAAAAATACTATAAACATTATTTAGAAAATAACTTAAATAAGAATGTTTGCTATTTAGTTACAAGTGTTTAAAAATAAGTGGACAATGAAAAAAGCTCATTATGTAGAGGAAAAATATATACTGTGAATCCTCACAATTGCCTTACTAAAGTGTTTGTACTTGTTCAAACTTACAGGATACGGCAGTAAAACTGCTTTTTGGTACGATGACTTCATGCAGTACTCATAGAGTATCTCATATAGTCTGCTCTAAGCATAAAATATGTTTTGCAATGAATAAAATGACAACATTATTTTTACTTATAGATTTCAGAGAGTCCTAATGGAGTGTGTGTGGGTTTTGTCTTGCTGAAGGCAAGGGAAGTAGGGCACAAGGGGTAACAAGGACTTGTTCAGTGTCACAGGACAGGTGACTGTCAGAGCAGCAATACTATGGGATGCTTTTCCTTATGAAGCAAGTAGAGCAGCTGGTGAGTAAGTATTGCTGTCAGGTGCAGTAAAGACTATACATATAGATTATATACCTGTACATAAAGATTTGACATGTATTGCTCCAGGTCGACATATCTTGCTTTGTCCCAAAAAAAAGTAATTATGCTCATAGAGCAGGATTTCAGTCTGTCAAAACAATCCACTGTAATTCTTCTATGACCTGGTAACCGATGGAATAGCATTTTGACTGCTGGATTTATGCTTACTTATTCTGTGTTGAAGAAAGGTGACAAAACTAAGGAATGCTGAATGAATTTAAATGGCGGGTTCTGATCAAAATCTAATGATACGAAGCAGAAAGTCTGAGTATTAAAGTAAATTATTCAAATATCTGCCAAAGGCTTTAAACAAAGTATGCCACTCTCAAGGTTTGTTATGACAAATAATATGCCAAATAATTTCTGTACTATGAATCCTTGGAAAAGAAGTTCTGGCTCATAAAATCTCTTATGCAGTGTGACCCAATTTTTAGCAAGAATAATTTATCTTATCTGGCTATGACTAGAATAGACTTAACGGCACATATATTACAGCAACCACATACAGTGATGTTCTTATTAACTTGTCTGTATAATCTGAGGTAACAGATGAAGCTGACTTGCTGGGTGCATTATTCCTTTGTATCTCCTGACAATTCCTAAAAGTAAATAAATCTTGAATTGTGGAAATACCTTGCTGGCTGTATAGTATATATGGCCTTTATATAACTGATGGACAGACAGACTCTGTTCTATTCATTTCCATGGTTATAATAACATGAAATTCCATATTTTCAGCATTTATTCCACATGCATTCTTTTTTTTCTTTTAGGCAGTAATTTTCCAGGAAGGAAACTGCTCTTCCACTTCTAATTAATCAAATATTCTTGTCTTTTGAGGCTTTCAAATTTTATTTCTTTTCAGGAATACCTTTCTTTTTAGTTTAGTTTTTCAATTCAAGCAGTTATTCTGCTGGTGGCCCTCCACCTTTTCAAGGCATTTCATTTAGCTAAATGACCATCAGCAGACATAAAATCTGCACTGACATTGATAATGTCAATAGACACAATACAGAATTAATTAGAGAGTATGGCTTTTAGAAAATCACTTTGTATACTCTTTCACTGCCTACATTACTATTCTTAATGAGAAATACAACAGGCTGATAGCAAACACTTCCCATTTGGAGGGGACTTACACTGCCACACCTTTTTTCTGTATAGTCTCCAAACCTCACATTCAGTGAATTTTTCTGTCTGACCTCAGATATTGGGAATGCTAACAGGTGATGACGGGGTGATTTTAAATAAAGCTCTTGCTAACAAGTTGTTTTAAAAACCCCTCAACTACTTCTTTTTTTTTTCCCCAGTCTGAATATCTCTCTTGGAGGGGCACTGAGATTCACTATAATCCAAGGGGAAATGATACTCTCTAGGAGTTGTGTGTGTGGGGAGAAGGGAAAAGGAAGGAGGTTGTTTTGTTTATTCCCCTCAGGATCAGAGTCTTAAATTTCTTAGGCATAGTAAGATAAAGGTAGAAAAAAAATCCTTGGAGCTCTCTGACAAGACTTTAACAACTGAGACTCTCACAAGAGTAAAACACAGGAGAGCTAGAACTTTGGCGAAAATAAAGGATTGTTCAAAAACAAATAACTGACATTCTGTAGGAAAAGGATCCCGAGTTTACAATATCCAAGGGGAGTCCATATAAACAAAATTGTGGAAACAGAGAAGAGGACGGGAGGTGAATGCCTGCTCCTACACATCACAGTCCTTGAGGAAAATACTGGGTGTTCTATAGCAGAGAGAATTTATTCATCCAGCTTCTAGCTCTGCATATTTCTTTAGGATAATAGCAAGAGAAGTGATTTTAATAGCTTAAAAGGTGATGGTTTAGGATGATAATGGAGAGACCAATGTTTATTTTATAGTAATTTTATTTTCCTGCAGGTTTGCAAGGTCAGTGAGTAGTTTACCAAATATACTCCTTACACAGCACTCATATTTTGACGTAAACTCTTCCTGGGGGAATGGAGCTTATTGATGGCAAGCTTTCAGTGGTATAAACAAATCACACAGAAACAGTATTCGTTACACATCCAGGAAATATGGCACATGGTATTACAGCATAATTTAAAAGAAGATATTAGTAACTGAAAACTGCCCATCATCATTTACTCCAGTGCTTAATGGAGGATAAATATTCTGTATCACAGAGTTCTGGCTCCCATTTTGCTGTCAGTTTATGGATGCAGCAACTCAGCTGTGGGTGAGAGTGAGCTTTTGAGGTGGGGAAGGGGAGAGGAATTGGAGTTCTAAAACAAATTTTATGTAATTTAAGGTCTTTTGTTGGAGCCAACTAACTGCAAATAGATTTACAATCTGAAAAGAATCTCTCACAGTAGGAACCTAATTTCAGTAATATGTTAGGGAATTTTTATTGTGCTTCTTGTGGTAAATTAAACACACATTTGTGCTTATATCTATTTTTAAAGTGCATTGAACAGAGTCCTACTGCCATTGATGGTTCTACAAGGAGTATGCCAAGATGCATCACAATCTGATGTCTTACAGACACTTGCAGTAGCACCAGTCCAGTGAGCGTTGGCATGGGGTGCCTCAGCCAAGCAGTTACCATCTGAATTTCCCCTTCAAGTACTTCAGCAGTGACACTAAGCCTAGCTATATGAAGTCTCCTTAAATAACTGAAGTGAAAAAGGAAAAAGAAGTGAAACTACTATGTTGAAACCAAAGATAACCATTTAGCTCAGGATTTGAGGCCTATGTATTCATGCCCTTTCCATGCTTTCTATAATTGGTAATGTTCACACTTTTTGTCAATACTTAATTAAGTTGTGATATTTGAGTTGTATCTGGGCACATGCATCCATGGTGTCCTGGGGAGGGAAGTATTTCTGGTGTCTTTTATCAGGCTGCTTTTATTTGAATTTGCCTTTGCTCTGTGTTTTATGCTTGTAGTAAAATACTTGTGAATCTTCATATTTCTAGGGAAGACCTTGTTTGACTTTGAGACTGTGAATTTTGACCTGTTGTATATCAGAATCTTACGTCTGTTTGCACAAGTTAGAGAGTTGTCATTCTGGGAAGCTATTGGTGACACACAATGGATCTCCAAAGTCAGTGTGACATCACTGATTATTCCTGAAAACTAGGTCATTTTCCTAGAAATTGGGACAACAGAAACAGGGGTCCATGAAAAGAAGCAGGTCCATGAAAAGAAGTCAGTTGCCTGTCTGAAAATTAAAATATCTCTCTTCCTTGTGATCTGTTAGCTCAGATCCTGGAAAATACTTGGGTATCTTTTTCCTTTTCTTTCTACTCATTTGCATCATAATGGATTTCCTTGAAACCAGCCATGTCTTCTTTTCATGATTAGCTGTGGTAAATTCAATCATGGCCCCTGGAGCCGCTTTCAAAGCAATACAGAGTTGACAGTAACATCTGGAATATGAGGAGGGAAGAAAAGGCAGCACTAGCAAGACCTCTGTGGTACCACCCTGTGTAACTCTATGTGACAAAAGTAGTGACACAGAGAGTTTAAAACCTAAACATTTAACTACTAATAGCAATATAAGACTGCAGGTTTCCACTCAGTAATGCAAGATGCACAAAGGCACTGTGGCCAAAATCCATAGTGAAACTCCCTTGACAAGTGGTTTACAGCTTGAAGACTGACACTCTCCAAGTGTCACAGGCAAAATCCAGTGGCCAGCTGGGCCTCACACAGCTGCTCACTCACTTGCCCTCAGTGGGATGGGGGAGAGAATTGGAAGGGCAAAAGTGAGAAAATGGGTGTGTTGAGATAAAGACAGTTTAATAGAAAAAGCAGAAGCTGTGGGCACAAGCAAAGAACAAGGAATTAATTCCCTATTTCCCATGTGCAGTCAGGTGTTCAGCAATCCCCAGGACAGCAGGGTTCCATCATACATCATGGTGACTTGGGAAGGCAAACACTATCACTCTGAATGTTCCCTCTTCCTTCATCCCTCAGATTTCTGTGATGAGCATGACTCCATATAGTGTGAAATAGCTCTTGGGTCACTTGGGATCAGCTGTCCAAGTTGTATCCCCTCCTAGATTCTTGTGCCCCCACAGTGTCCTTGCTCATGGGGTGGGGAAGGAGGAGAAAAGGCCTTGTCTCTGTGTAAGCTCTGCTCAGCAATAACTAAAACATGCTTATTTTACCACCACTCTTTTCAGCACAGGTCCACAACAGAGCATCATACAAGTTGCTCGGAAGAAAATTAACTCCAACCCAGATGAAAGCAGTGCATCAGGAAAGAAGGGAGAGGAGCTAGTCTGAGTTACTAATTCAGAGGAAACATGCAGCAGGGAATTTTACTCACCAAATCCACGAGTTTCTCTTTGGATCTGCTGTTGAAAATAGCAGTACAAAACATTTTCAATGTGCAGGTTCCAAATCGGTGCAGAAGACAAATCTGTGTTTACTTGTGATTTCAAGTAATTCTTCTATTTTCTTACATCTACTTTCTCCTCATCAATCACCAACTCCTCTTTGTTAAAAGGGCATTACTTCAGATTGGATTGTTTAGCACTCATGCAGCATGTGCTGTCTTGACTGCAGGAGGGTATTGCCAGAAAATTTCTCCTATAATTATCAGAAAGACTAGCAACCTCAGAGGATGTCCTCTGAAAAATTTCATTTTTAATGAACACTGTATTACCAGCCTGTGCCTGCTTGCATGTTCTGATTAAACATGGCATCTTGAGGCTCTGTTGTTTAAATTTTGATAGGAATTATTGCCTCTGAGGGTATACAGGTTTTTTCTTTAGCTATTCTGACTTCTTTAATAGTGTCAGCTTTTGTTACAGAAAGAAACCAAGCAGTATGGACCTTCTGTTCTCACCTACTGTCTAAATTCTTTGCCATCCTCCACCACTTCCCACTTTATCACTAATATTCATTTTGGCCATCATTTTTTTTTAAATACTAAAGACCCCTTCAAACCTAATTCAAGCAGGAATAAGAAAGGTATCCAGCATAAGGCAATTCAACATACAGACTTTGTGGTTACTCGTCAAAGTAGGCACGGCTCTGAAATAGCAGCAATATCCACAGCTCCTGCTTTCAGAGGGTGCTTTCCCATTCAAATTCCTGGCCCCGTTTCAGGTGGAATACTGCCTCCCTTGAGGGGAAGAACCAGTTTTCCTTCCAAGTGCTCAAAGCACTGCACTCTGCAGAGCGTTCTGTACCTGTGTTGAGACCATTAGGAATATTCCAAGAGAATCCCAGGGAAGAATACTCCCTACAGCATCACTTTCTTGCAAACTATTCTGTTTCTCTGCCCTAGACCCTTCTTAGCATATGCTTCAGGAATTTTCAGTGAGTAAATAATGGTCTGCTGTCATCGGTGCTTGGCATCAAATACCTCAGCAGTGAGACAGATCTGCCAGAGAGCTGAAAGCTGTTAATCCTACACACAGATCCACCACCCATAACTTCAGTCAAATGTCTTTTCAAGGATAGACTGACAGATTTAAATCCTAATGGGAGTCTATCAATTCTGCAAGACAGGCTTTTAATATCCTTGGCTATGGCTATACTTTCTAATTCTTGAGAATACTTCAATCTATTCCTCCTTCCTCATCCACTTTCTAAGAAATCATCACAGGATCTTGAAATCCTATCATTATTTTATCTAGGTGCTCTAAAATGGATCCCCGGTACCATTTGATGCAAATGAGTTTTCAGAAACTTCTCTCCAGTTAAGGGTAGAAAATGTTTTGAATTTTTTGATCAAAAACTTCTCATTTGGAATAGTGCTTCTTCTGTTGAAGAAACAAGTTAATTCTCAGGCTACAGGATATATATGCATCTATATCTGCAACAGATCATTGCATTAGTTCTCAGCAAGTCAAAACCAGTATCAGTCAGTTCAGAGCTCCGCTTTTCATTTTTCTTGTGGCCCATTTTTAGAGATTTTGCTTTCTGTTAACAGACACACTGGAAATCAGATGACATAGGACCTTCTTGATCTGGACAATTACTTGTTAACAAAGCACTGTTTCTGCCTTAGTGATGAACTCAGTATAATTTAGGGTGAAGTAAATTACACTGTACTCTTACCTTAGCATCTGGAAATTACAGGAGTATTCACCTCTCAGTGTCATTTCCAGGCCTCCTGAAACTCAGCAGGTAATTTTGACACCAAACATAAATTAAAACTCCCTCAAGATTACATCTCCAGGTGTTGTATAAGATGGGAACATGACATAGCCTGCCATGCTCCCCCCAGCCCTTGCAGAATAGCACTGATTTTCTCCTGTCAAAACAGAGAGATGTTAGCCAGTTATCCACGTGAAAGTCTCAGGGAACAAAGTCTTGAGCAAATAATTCAGTTTATTTCTGTGGTTATTCATTTGGATTTTAATCTAATTAATGTCGAGCGCTTTGAAATAATTCTGCATTTACTGTTCTTTTCTATCTGGGGAATCAGTTTCTCTCTTGTGAATTCTCACAAATAGCCTGAGCAGGATCTGACTGTGAACTACAAAATGTGTAAATCAAAATTCCCACTGCTCTTTTTATCTAAACTACTCAGTAAGGAACAGAATACAATTTAATTTCACAAACGATTGCAAAGAACCTGTTTGTGAAGATAATTTCTGAATGTCTTATGCAAATTAATATTGATTAATAAATCTAATCAACAATTTTTCACAAGATGTGAATTTCATCACATTTATGAAATCATTCCTTTAGAATTCTAAGGTTTCCAGTAGGAATTGTGAATATGCCAAGAGAATTTGCTGTTAAGGCCATGAGTTAGAACTTTGACCTCAGTCTCCCCTGTATAAAATTGACTTTATCACTACAAGCTTTTTCTCAAGCTTCAAATCAGGGTCAGTCTTTTATTCTGTGTTCGTAAAATGCAACAGCAAAATACCTCTGTTTTCCACATAATTCTCTTAATAACTGAAGAAAAAAAATTAAACAACAACAGACTGAAAAAGAATTATCTATTTCCCCAGAATTAGTAAAAATGTTGTTTAAAATAGGTGCCTTCCCAAAACATCTTCACATTTAAGAATGACAAATCCTATTGAAAAGTCAATGGGAATTTAGAATACCAAATCTCTCACGTAATTTTAAAAAATCTTTTAAAATATATGCTTAGAGTTGTGTAGTGGTTAGAACCAGGTTTTCCCCCTGAAGCTAAGAAAATGGTAAAACCCCAGGGGGTGGTAAACCCCTGGAAGTTTTGAAGTTTTGTCCAATCTGCGCTCCTGCAAAATGTAAACATACCACAAGCAAACGGAAGAGTTGTATTTTTGGTTGTAGAAGTGGTAGCCATGCTGTGAAAGCCACGAGTAGTAAGGCAGGAGCCCTCTGGGGGCCTCTGGGCCCCCCCACCAGCCCCAGCTGGGGGGCTACGGAGACTTGGAACAGTGTTAGACTGGACTAAGTGCCTGTAGTTAAGCTGGGAGATGCTTCTCCATCGTGGGCAGCGGAGACAGAGCAGAAGCAGGGATGCAGCATCCAGAGGCTATGGCTGAAAGCCAACTGATAAGAACTGAACTGGAGAAACAGCAGAAACAGCATGCAGCTGAGTAAGGGAGACACCGAGTTGTCTCAGAGAGCCAAGAGAGAGCCAGCAGAGAGAGAGAGAACTGAGTTCTACAGAGTTTTGGGGGTAAGAACTGAACAAGACCCCCCAAACTCCTTTGAGACCTTCGGGAAAGGAGGGACATGGACTCCTATTTTGGAGAGGAGTTTTGGACATGCAGAACTGGAGAGAGAGAGGAGCTAAGAAGCTCGGTTGTCCTGAGAGCTCAGCCAGGACAGTGGGTGGGAGGTTGACCTTGGAGCCCTCCCTTGCTGCAAGTTACAAAGAAGCTCGCAGCCATCTTGAGGCAGGGCACAGGAGCTCTGCAAAGGGGAATTTGAATTCCCTGAAGATACCAGACTGTCACGAAGATGCCCCTGTGCTCGTGATATGACTGTGGTGGAACGACCTTTGTCTGGGGTGAACGTAGCCCACGGAGGAAGACCCCTTTGCCTGCGTCAAGGGGCCGAGAGAGGCTTGGAGGCCTCCCTCATGAGTGCTGGCAGAAATCCAGCTATCAGCTGCTGCATACATGAGAAGAAGAAAACCTGCTGCCTTAGAAGATACTGCTGCTCAGAGACTAGAAGGGATCTGTCCTTCTTCCCTCCTGGACGTTTATTTGGAGGGGAGAAGAGATCTGATCCATTGTAAATACTTATGTTATGGTAGAGATAGTTGTGATCGTGTGTATAATGTATTATAATATTTATTTGTACAGTCATTGTAATATATTCTGTTTCCCCCACTCTGAGTCTCGTGTTTTGTCTGGAAAAAACACATCTTATACTAGGTTGAGATGGGGGAGGGGGCTTAGACTAGGGAATTAGATTTTGGGGATCTGAAACCATGACAAGCTGTATAATCATAATGAAATAATAATTTTATAATTATTATGTATTTGAACAGTGTTATGCTGAACCATTGAGTTCATTAGCGAGGACTTGGCTAAGTAACCTCCTGATCTGTTCCACTGCAATGTTCTTTATCTTCTATCAAAAAGAGAAAACTCTTTGCTGTATTACACTCAGAAGTTCAGCAAGACATAAGTTTGTGAGGTACCATGAGAAATACAGGGAGCTTTTATACACCATTACATGAAATAGGATTAAAAATTTTAAGGAAATAACCTACAATTAAGCAAAAATACAGAAAGCATGCTTGAGATCAATTGTTGAAGAAAGTACCCTCAACAAAAAGCTGATTTTTTTTTTGTTCAGGAAGCTGTTGCTTAAAGTAAAACACTCTGCTTCTAAAATTTATGCTTTCTTCGTGTTCACTGTAGCAGTAAATTGCAAATTCATTATAACATAGTTCAGAAAACAATTCACTTTTGAAGTATGGTAGAAAAGAGGCAATGAGAAAGAAAATAATAAGTACATACAACTATATATGCATAACATAGAGATAACATTTTAATACATGTCCATCAGCAATTTAGAGAAACACTTTTATGTGATAAATCCTAGGGTTTTAAGGCCAAATATTGTAACTGTTCTATGTGGGACTGTCATGGCTTTACACCAGCCAGCAGCTAAGCTGGTTCTAATTTTTAAAATTAATTCTGATTTTTTAATGATCTTTTTACTCTCGTACTGTCTCATCTCATCACACCAGCTCTGGTTGGGTCCAGCTTGCTGCAGTTCATCTTACAGAGCAAAGTTTTGTGATAAAGAAAAATTTCGTGTAACTTCTTTTTGGTATTTCATGCTCTATGGAATTTAGGAACTGTAGCTTGAACTGTGCTGAAGTCAGAAACAGGGTGCTAGAAACCTTGTGGAATTCAACATGAGCAAATGCAGAGACCTAATAAACAGAAGCAAGTTCAGAAATCCACCAGGATTGATCCAGTGCACCAGCATCTCTGGAAATCACTATGACACAATGGATGCTGGTCTAAAAACACAGATATTATTTTTCATAGAATATTTAGGTGAGAGTTTTTCTCTTTTCTTCTGTCCACTTCTAAATGTCTCTTTTATATTTTTTGCACAAACCTCTTTATGCCATGGTTTTACTCCATGGAATTTAACAACTCTTCTTCTTTACATCAGCATCTAGAAACACATTTTTCATATGCGGAAGCTTTGAGATGTAAAAAAAAGAACATCAAAAACTAACCCTCCAAATGTATTCCGTTCTTTTTCGAACTGGTTAAAAGCACAACAGTAGGAGTTAGCTGGTTGATAAGAAGAGCAACCATTAAGGGCTTTTTTAAGGGTTTTATAAAGTTGAAGGGATTTTTTAGATTAGAGTTTTCACTTCGACAAATCTGTAATTCACCTCCTCAAATCAAAATTCAAGGGGAAATAGATACACGGCTAAAAATATGCTCTTAAAAAACTAACTCTTAGAACTTCTAATTTTGCTTCAGGTGCACTTATAAACGGAAAAAATTAATTTGGAAGGACTGATGTTTAAATGTAAGTAGACTTAGGAGGCAGTGTGACAAATGGGCTGGTTGTGTGTCAGGATGCCTTATGTTGTGTGCTGTAGGAACTGCCTCATCCAGCCCTACTCTTTTGTGCTAGGACAGTTTGGTTTTCTTGTTTATTTATACAAATCTTGTTCTTATTCATATAGGTACCAGTACTTTTCTGTTTATCACAGACTTGCTGTTTAGCTTTCAATGTGATAGTTGAATATTCAAAGAGCTCTTGGTGTTTGGGATTACAGATACAGTGTTTTGGTAAAGCATTTTTACTTGAATTCAATGCTTATACAAAAAATATGCACTTAAACAGCAAATTTCTAAATTTAAGAGTGTCTTGGCTAGATCTCTTTCTAAGAATTGTAATATATTTTACTGTTTATTTTTATTGTTTAACTGGTCATAATTACTGTCCTCATTTTTAAATGGAGATTATCCTGTAAAATTTTAGCAGCTGATCATGTTTTTCAACCTAAATGTAGCAAACTATCAATGTGTCTCCTGCATATTCCTTCTCTAGCTCTCCTGTTTGATTGGACTGTTCCAAGGTGCCCTTTCTCTACTTGTTTCAGTGTTTTCCTTGTCATCATTATTACACCTGCAATTTTCTCCCAGCAGAGTGTGAGATTGTAATCTTAGATTCTTCATATCAACTGAACCTTTATTTCATGAATCCCATCTCTACTACCAACCAATTATATGATGCAAATCACAGGAGGAGATGAAGCACATTCAGGACAGAGATAGATGGGTAGACCTATGTATAAAGTGCTTTTTTGTGTTATTTAAGTCAAACACAGGATAGTCATATCTCTTCACCAAACATAGCAAAAAAAAGATAATTTCAATAAACTGTTAAACCCCAGTTAATCCTAATATGACCTAAAATCAGCATGGAGTCATGTTTTATGAGATGCTTGCCTATGAAAAAGGTTAGAATTACTTTTTCTTTGTGAGTGTTTCCATTTAACTGCTAACTGATTTTTTAAGTACTCTCAGAACACATACTCATACCTGCCAAAATAAGACTGCTGTACAACATTTAGGATTATTTCCTTCCATTGACTTGGAGAATTATAACTTTCTATTGCAAAGAAGCAACTCCAGTTTTGCTTGTAGTTTTTTAGAAATGCTGTCAGCCATTGCATTTTCTCTAGCTCTGAGATACTCTTGTTAATGTCAGGTAATATTGTTAACAAAAGAAAGACAGTATTCCTCTCAGTTTTTAAGCAGGGACCGAAATACTTCTAAAAACTATTCATACATTTTTTAAGAAACACACATTATGCTCAGTAGCATTGCAGAAAACTGGCAATTCAGAACAGACTTTCCTCTGAAGACAAAGTGCTCTGAGCCTACATATAAAGCAGAAGATCACCTGATGGGAGTGGAGGGGGGGAAAGATATGAAATCAAGTCAGTCAGATATCCTCTGATTAAACTGACAATAAACTTCTTTCCTGTTCAGTAACCACGAGCAAAAAGCCAAAGTCTTGCAGGAGAACCATAAGCATCTGCTCAACTCTGCTGAACAGTTTCCTGAAGTGCAGTGAGAACAGACACAGACATCAAAAATAATTTATGAAATTATCCTAATACTGACTAAAATGCTGAACAGCTTGTCACAGGAAAAGATCCTTAAGGAAGGTTTACAGTGCTCCAGGTTAGGAAGGGTTGTAACAGATAAAGGTATTCTATGATTTTAAGGGGGGTTTTCTGTACTGATTTTGGTGGTTTTTTCAGTGATCCGTGTATTACGTCAGTTACTTAACTTTTAGATCGTTATTTTAATATGATATTTAACAGTTTTATTTGGGCAGGAAGAAAAAAATCCCAGCATGAAAGGGAAGTGCAAAACGTATCCATAGTTCCCTTTAGAGGAATGGTGGAGATGCCACCCTTCTAGTATGCACTCCCCTTTCTGTGTAACACAAAATTACCTGTTCCACAGGTCAGACAGTAGAAACGCAGTTGAAGTTTGTATGGTTCCCCAAAGCAGAAAGTTTAGAAGTCTTTCAGGTCTCCCCTAAGGAGGAAAGCGGAAAACAACACATAGAAAGGTTAATCTAAAAACTATTCCAGAGTATATGGATTATTTAAGTATCTAAACCTGCATTTTTTTTGGTCAGTCTGACACCAAAAAAACGTACTGGAAGGAAAATGGGATTAGAAAATGCACAGATAAGACCCATGTAAAAATTGAGTTTGCCTTACCAACAAAGAGTATGATTTGATTAGGAAGATTTAGTACATCATTATTAATGCTACATGTTGAAGGTTATATTGGTAATTAATTTGACAAGTAGGATGTGTTTCTTGCCCCTTGTTTGCAATGTGTTTATCAGTAATCTTTGATTCCAAACCATCTGAAAATCATTTTCTGACCACTCAAAAGAGTAGCTACTTATTTTTCCTGATCTTATTCTCTCTATAATGACTGTTATGGAAGGAAACATTTTATCATCCAGCTGGTGACTCTAAATACAGTTTCCTTTTTTTCTTGAATCAGACTTAGAATTAAAGCAAAGGATTATGAAAAAAAAAGGTTTTGACTTCCGGTAAGCTTTCCATATTATGGGAATTTATTGCAACAATACATTAACCTTTCCTTCATCCAGAATGCAGTAACTCAGGATACCCACTTGTGGTGGGTTGAGCCAGGCTGGGCACCAGGTTCCCACCAAAGCCACTGTCACTGCCCTCCTCAGCTGGGCAGGGGAGAGAAACAGTGAAAGGCTCATGGGGAGATCAGGACAGAGATCGATCACTCAGCAGCTACTGTCACAGACAAAACAGACTCAGCTTGGGAAAATCAGTTTAATTTATTACCAAGGTAGTAAATCCAAATCTTAAACCACTTTTTCCCCACCCCAGGTTCAACTTCTCTTCTGAATTCTCCACCTCCTCCTCACCAGTGACACGGGGGGCAGGAATGGAGTTATACTCATTTCATCTAATGTTGTTTCTGCCACTCCCTCCTCAGGGGAAAGACTCCTCATAACCTTTCCCTGCTCCAGCAAGGGGGGGGTCTCTTCCATGGGGCACAGTCCTCCCTGAACTGCTCCAGTGCGAGTCCTTCCCATAGGCTGCAGTTGTTCATGAACTGCTCCAGTGTGGGTCACTTCCCACGGGGTGCATTCCTTCAGGAACAGGCTGCTCCACCATGGGATCCCTGCAGGAGCACAAGTCCCAGCGTGGGCTGCTCCTTCCACGGGGCTCCTGTCAGGACCCTGCTCCAGCACAGGCCTTCCATGGGGTCACAGCCTCCTTTGGGCTGCACCACGGGCTGCAGGGACACAGCTGCCTCACCATGGTCTTCATTCACCACAGGCTGCAGGGGAATCTGTTCCAGCAACTGGAGCACCTCCTCCTGCTCCTCCACTGACCCTGGTGTCTGCAGAATTCTTTCCCAGTCTCCTCTATAGAGGAAAAACACTGAAAGCAAATCTTGTAGAGTAAAACTCTCACATGCCAGTAGTCCCTAACAAGCAGAATTTGGATGGTGTACGTACGAGAGAAGAGAAAGTACAGAAGGCAGATTTAAAACTCTATAAAAAGTATAATGTTACTTTTTTCACAAATAGTTATGTATTTATTTATTCCATCCTGCACTGGTATAATACTTGCAGCTGAGAAGCCTTTAAAAGTTTAAGATTGACTATAAGAAATATTTAATAAGGCAATTTGTATGTAGAAGCTATGATTAAAAAAACCCAGACTATTGCAATATTTTGAAAACTATTATGAAACAGAAAAGAGGGGTTTTTTTTCTTACACTATTTCATACACTGAAGAGGGCAAGACAATTAACTCCAAACTGTCTTTATAAGCATAGAATTTTAATAAGAAATCTAATGTAAACCAATAATCTAAGCAAGTATAAAAATCAACACTACACATTCTGTTCATGCTGGTCTTGAAAAAAAAGAGTAGCCTGCTCTCTTTAGCTCAGTGTGAATTATAAGAGGTGTGTATGAATCACACCAGGCTGATCTACTCCAAAATTTATCTGGTTTCCTATTTCCAGCAAAGACTTGCCCATGTAATACCAGGAGCCTTCACAGCCTCAAGACTGCTCCAAAATTCAGGACAGAGCTCCCTTCTGCTGCATTGAGCCCGATGACCACACTACTCTCTGTTTCCTCACAGCTGTCCCATATTGTGTTAAAATAAACAATGAACGCCATGACAGGGGCATGGCTTTTGATATCTGGATCCCTAGGGTGTGTTCTTATTCCAATTCTTTTCTCTGTGAGCCAGTAAATGTATACATTTGACCGTGGAATGTGGAGCAGCTCCCACAGATAAGCATAACAGGCAGAAAGCTCAGACAAAAAAAGGCATAGGTTGCATGGACAACAGTGATTTTCGCAAAACTATACTGAGGAGATTTTCAAAAGAAAAAAGTATTACTATTCTATAACTACTCCTCTGTTAAAAAGCATGTCCTACCCTGAGCTTTTTTATACTATTTATTGAATGGAAATAAAGACTGAACGTAGATAAAAGCAGCACAAGCAGAGTTGGCAAAAACCTAAGGTGAATGATATATAAGAAGGTAACTTCAAATTTCAGAAGGTAACTTCAGAAAACAAGAAGGTCTGACATACAAACATCTTATCACCCAGTGGAAAACATAACTCTAACCTAGCCCTGCATGTTCCCTGTGGATGAGTGTCTCAGTTGCCTTGCTGAGTTGACTCCTAACTCCTGAGCATCCCTTCAGAAACAGTCCAGATAAAACCAGATTTTTTAATCTTCCTGATAAATTAACTTTTAATTTAATTTAAAGAAATTCAGTAGGTCAAATATCAGGTTTCAACCTCATCTTTTTGACTGAGAACTTGTTTAAGACTGGAAATGGACTTAATTTGTTTCTGGTTATATAATTCCATGACTACAGCTCCTTATGTGTACTACTTATTAAAACAAGTCTTAGCAGAGCATCAGTACTCACAGTGAAATACTGCAGCACTGTCGATGTTATACCATGACCTTATGTAACTACAAACTAGAATGGTCAGCTACTCAATGACATCAAACCAAGAAACATTTCTGCTTTGTTTATAAATGAAAGCAGACATTTAAGATTTTGCTGCATTTTTACTGTTGTCTACAGCAAAGAATAAAATTTCATAAACACTGGTGTAACTAAAATTTCTTTTAAGATGTAAAGCACTATTTCTTTTAATGTAAAGCACTACATAGATCAGAGCCTCTTATTGTATATTCAGACCAACTGAATATTCCAGCTCAACTGGGAAAACTTCCTTTTTAAATGTTTAAACTTTAAGAAATCTAAAAACCAAATTACCTTGGACAGCCTGTAGTGCTTGTAGAACAGATTAATATATCTCAGAATGAATACATTAGCAATGAAGTCCCAGAATGCCTACAACATTTCATGGTATATTAAATAATTGGTGCCACAGAGCAAAGCAGAAACATAGAAGTGTATTTCCAGAAAGGTAGAAATAATGCACATAAGTCTGTATTACATGTGCACTGCTGTGCATTTTAAAAATTCAGTGGATTGCAAAAGCACCATCCACTAAATACAGTACATTCACTGTACCTCAAATATGGGAAATAAAACTGGAAGTCAGAGGTATGACATGACTCACAAAACCCCAAGAGTAGCCTGTGTGATCAAAACCTTTATCGTTCCTACCTCCAAACAGGTAACATGGTACCTGAGCAAGTCTACTTGGATGCTTGGTAACTTCTAGATACAAACTGCACATTTAAACAAATATTGATTCTGGACGTATATTGATTAACTTGATTAACAATACTGTTGAGACTTGGTTATAAGAGGGAAACATGAGAAACAAAAACAAACAAGCCAAACAACACAAACACTCAACAAATTCAAAATCTAAAAAGAACTCCACAGCTAAACTACACATAATAACGTAAGGAAGCTCGGGAAGGAATAGCTGGGCAGCTGCCAAGGAAGGCCTGCAGAAGTACATTAAATCATGAGAGGACAGTGGAAAGGAACTGGAGGAAAAAAGATTAGGCATTAGAAGGAAAGAAGACAGACAGACTGACTTCTGGGCCATTGGTTAAAGACCTAAATAGGAAAGTGAGTGACTGAGGATGACCATCAGGGACTTGATTAGGAAAAGAATTCCATTCCTTTTCTTTCCTTTTCTTAAAAACAGAAGAATACAAGGAATTGACAAGGTAAAATAAAACACATCTGGGACAAGAAGGAACAATTAGTCAGTTGTTACCCCTAAGCAGATCAATCTAAATTTTCAGTTTGTAGGCTCTTAATATACATTTAAAAACTATGTAATGGAACATCATCTCTTTCTAGTGCCTGACTGCTTCTTTCTCTTCTCCCCTCCACCAACCCCTAAATAATAAAATCCAATGTCAATTGAAATCCATGTTAGTACACTGGATCCAAGACAGTATCTACAAATGGCAGGTACAGAGATGCACCTTTGGATACCGTTTCATCCTTTACCTTCTTCGTTCGAAGCTCTCTCTTCTCTTTCCAGAGCTCACAGAAAAGGTGATGGTCCTTTCCTGCTGTCTCAGGACACAGAGTTGTATCAGCATCAATGCAACTGGAGCACAGAATTTCAGCTGAAAATCAGCATCCCAAAGAATATTTGCAATAAGAGGCAGTGACAGATGTAATTTTTGAGGAATGTTCTTTGTACCATGCCCATCTTCCAGCTGGTTATATGGATGTCAGCTGTAGCTACCTTTGCTTTAAATTCTTCTAGGTTTTTGCCATTCTCCCATCCTATTTCTTTTCTGTTCCTCTACCTTCTCTTTCTAACCATTCCCCACGATTTGTTTTATGCTATTTGCTTCCTCTCAAATATTACTCTTTTTTCCTTCCCAGATGATTTTTTCCAGATACTCTATTGCTCCTCATTCGGTGAGACAACCGTGGAAGGTAATGTTTGCAAATGTTACCCTCCATATATCCTACAAGCCTCAAGTCCAACGTATTTTAGTAAATCTCAGGGTCAATATTTGGTCAATCTTTTTTTTTTCCTTTTATACTTAAGACAGGGACAATCATCAACCACAGATAAAACAAGGCCTTGACAGACAGTTTCTGAGCTACTTGAGTTGCATTTCCCTGAGCTATTTAGTGGCCAGCCTGAGAATTTCATAACACTACAGAATTTCATCTGATTTTTAAACACACTGTGTGCGTGTGTATGTGTTACCTGTTATTTTGGCTTTCCAACAAAAGGTCCTAATTATTCATTTTACCAGTATCAAATGTATTGCTTAATTGCTCAGAAATCAAAATTCATTTATGCTAGCATTAGCTATTGAAAATTGGCAGAAACACCATTAACAGATGAAGCATCATTTAAATTAAATGCTTCATTTGTATTTTTTTTTCTATCAAAATTAATGCATGGGAAATGGGCATACCCAGCTTAAGAAATAATACTTCTTTTCTGGTGAGGAAGAAAGTGAAAATAAATTTCCCATTTGATTAAACTCAATTACATTTGTTTTGTTACATGCAATTTTAGAAACGGAAATGAATACTTGACCTACTAATTTTCAACATAAATGCAGACACTTTTGAAAGAAATGTAAGTGGTTTCCAAGACGAATTTAGATATCTAACTTTGGATATTTCAAGTTGAAAAGCTCTTACTAGCATTTTCTACTATAGCATGTATGATTCATAATTTGTATGATTCAGTATTTTATTATAATCTTGCCAATTGACAGGTTGAAAATAAACAAAATGAAGGGGGTTTTATTCAGCTTATAATGTTGGAATTTACTGCCACGAAATGTCGTGGTAACTAAGAATATAAGTGGGTTAAAAAGGAAAAATATTGGAGGAATAATAAAAATAAAAAGGAGAAATAGGGTTGCCTCCTAGATGTTAACATAACGGGTGGGCAAATCCCTTGATCAGAATTAACTTCTTTCAGGGATATTTTCCTACTTTCCAGCAAAGAAACCTATTATATATGTCCTGCTCATACACAAATTGCCTTTGAATTTGCTACTGCACACTTTCACAAGGTATGAGGCAGATGAACCTCTATTTAGTCAGAGATGAATGGGGAAGTTTTATAATTAAACAATAATGTCCAGCATCTACAGTAGGACTAAGCTACCCTTGCAGAAGGCACAGGTACAGGGAATCGCAACAGTTAGAATGTTCTGATAATCAAGAATAATGTTTTGTGTCCTAAAGGTAATGTAGGTAACGTAGTTGTTTGTATTTGTGTCACCCTCAGTGGCACTGAAGAGTTTCCTTCGTGTTGAACCTCTATAAAGCAGAAGCTGGGGATGTTTCAGAGGCACTGCAGAACTGTATCCTGCTCAGGGATTTCTGTAAGGGCTGTCAAAAACTGAGCTGGGAGATTATGTTCAATAATTAGCCAAGTAATAGACTATTTTCATTGCAGTTGTACAGATTCCCTTGGGGTTTTTTTCCTAGCGGGGAACAGGAGGGATTTATTGTAAGAAAAATACCTACCATATTCTCAGGCAACTTCATATGAAAAAAATTAGATGCAATGTAAGTAAATTTTAATTATACTGGAGGGTTTTAAAATCTTAATAAAAACCTCAATATCAAGATCAAATAAGGGTCAATTAATACATCAATATGTTAGCCTCGATGTTGTTTGAATTAAATGAAATAAATTAGAGCAAAAGATTAATACCATGAGTAATCAAGTTCTATAAACACTAAAGTTGACAATAAGCTAACTTAGTTGGTTGGTTATATACTCAGCTAAAGAATTTAATTTGTTTTGGTCATAACTCAGCTTAGGAGTTTATTAAATATCTTAAAACTGAAAGCAGAGTCTAAGCCAATAACAAAACCAACTCCTCTCATGTAACAGTGTTTTTGCTCTAGCCCCACAGCCTCCCTCCCCCAGCAGGAGCAAAAAAAGTATCAAAAGTAGTCTCTAAAAAGCAAAAATGTTATAACCTTTGTGACTTCTACTGGTAGGACATACCATAATGAGAACTTTTATGACACACACTCCATAGGAACTTTTCCCTATTTTCCTACATCAGTTTGAAGCCAGTTTCTGTAAGCTGTGTTCAAGTACCAGCACTCACATGCACATGACTAGATTCCTATAGTAAAGCTGATGCCTAAAAATAGGCTGGACTCTCTCTCACTGTTTATATTTTTAAAGAAGTTAAATAAAATAGCCATGAAATAGAAACAGCATGAAACTTCTTCCTGAATCACTGACCTCTCACAGGCCTCTTGCCTGGGAGCACAAACTGCGGCTACAAAGCATATTCTCCTGGCACAGAGCATTCTGACCAAAGATTTTTTTTCCCCAGAAGGAGGGACACAAGTCAAATATTCAGGAATAAAATTTCTAAATTTCTAAATTTTCACCACTACTTCCACCTAAGGCAGATTACGTGTTCTGAGAGATTATGAAGTTTACCAGTATCACTTGACATTTTTAACTACTACAGAAGGTAACAAGGGAATTTTTCTGTTGTCAAAGTTTAACTTGCTCTCAATGATGCCAAGGGTTTCAGGGAAATCTGGTAAAACGCTACTCTGGAACCACAGAACTTGGTACAAACTGGAATCAGATCAGCTGCTGAACTTCTCAGTTGTCTTGAAAGTAGATTATTAGTGTCTATCTCTTCCTTCCAGTTGTATCTTTGGCAGTCTCATTTAAGAAGGTGGATAGTTCATGTGCTTGTTCAACTATTTGCTGAAAAAAACTATCAAAATGAAAATAACATGGAAAATAGAGACCAAAAAATGGGTCAAATTATGGAAACTCAGGTGCAAGTTCCACCTTAGAACCTCTAGCCAGTAGAGACATCCCTAAAAATCATTTATTCCCCTCACTGGATTTTGGATTTTAAAGCAAAATCCAAACCTATCACTTTGAATTAGCTTACCAAAAGCTCTGGTTAAATATTGTACAAAATGAGCATTTTAAAATCCTCTAACCATGTATTTACGTTATAGGAGCTATTTTGCTTTTTGTGTCACCAAGTGAAAAAAGACCAACCAAAAAAATGAAAACAGTTTTCATATCACAGCTAGTGATATGAAACTGACAGCTGTGTAAATAGAAAAAACACCACTCATTTCCATGTCTGTAACAAAAATACTGTTTGCAGCGTGTCTTGCTTGGTGGGAGGTTTGGTGTCAACAAGCCCGCTAACAATGGACAAATATTTGAATAATTATCTCCCTTCCTGCCCACCCAGAGAGAAAGGAGGAGCTTCAACCTGAGCTTTATAGGACAAACTCATCACTGGGGCTCAGCCAAGCCAGAAGTATGACCCCGTGGTTTTGTCTGTTTTTATAAAAGTACTCCAGATAGAGCAGTGAGAAGGGAAAAAAAAGAAAAAAGGCAATATTGGAACTAAGATCCCATAGTAAATAAAGGCATGAAACAATACTGTTGTCGTTAATGTAATTCATGTATTGATTACATGAAGCTTAACATTGTAACTCACTGATTTTTTGGTAGATGTCAAGCCAGCACTTCAAAGTTCTTAGTCTGTTTTTATAAAAATATCCCAGATTTACAGGGGTAGGAAAGGTCACAGGGCAAATCAATTTGTTTTTGAAAACTACATAATAAAACAAGCCAAGAAGGAATCACCAAAACCAAAGAGATGTTTCATATACCTATTTGGCTTAACATCCAAAACTGAACAAAAGCAGTTCTACACAGAAAGGTACCCTGGAGTTACCCATATTTCACTGACTGCTTTATCAAAGCAACAATATGTATTTTTAAGTAGAAAAGCATTTATTTGAAATTTATATTTGGCAATGTGATCTGGATTTGAACTTTCTATGAAACATGCCAAAGGACACTGAAACCATATGGTAACCTTCCAATAAGCTGGTTTTGTAATCTGCTGGTTTCTGCATGTCAAGTGTTCCAAATAACTTTACTTGTGTCTCTTCATCACACACAAAATTAGTGTAAAAAACCAATTCAGTGGGTACATGTAACAACACCTGGCATATATACAAAGTTGCCCAATAGAGAGCTCCTACATTTATTTTTATTTTCATTTTTCACTGAGTGTATCTTCACTGCAAGGATCAGTTACATATTATTTTATATATAAATATATAACATATATATCACATTTCATATTTCATATATCATATATAATTAGTGCCTAATTTAATATAATCACCTTGCAGGCTGTTTTAAACTGACAATTTAGTAATGTTCTTTTTTGATATCAAGAGATTATAAATATAGAGTTGTAAGTATCCTACAGGCTGAGAGAGACAAACCAATCTCCTTTCGAAAACAGGGGTTTTGGACAAGCTGCTACCCCAAACATCAGTTTTCACATCAAAATGGCTGCCATGTTTTCCCCCACTCTGTTCTTGTTAGAATGCAGGAAAGCTCCAAAAGCACCTTTTGAGTTTTAAGACTTGAATGTTTTAGCATTGAGGAAAAGACTCAGAGGCAACTGAAAGGAGGGCTGGGAACAGTGTATTTTTAATAATAAAAAGTTCAGAAAATTATAGGGTAAGTGGGCAAAATCCAATGTAGTTTTTAAAACTGTTGGCTGTCCAATCTGATTTTTTTTAAAAAAATGAGCATCCCATTCCTGAAAATATACAAGTTTGTAAACAGCTCTGCAACGTACCTGAAAATTTTGTCATGGTTCTGATTTGAAGGCTAAAGAGAGAAATCTCAAAGCTGCAGTGTTTCCCTCTAGAGAGCACAGTATTTCCATTGAAATTACCATCACACATGAGAGCACACGTGCTATGCACATGCTATAAGAAACCAACTAGACCCCATAAAGGAATAAAGGCCAAGACAACTTGAAAGCAAAATTTAGCAAATACCACAGCAATGAAAAAAAAACCCACCCAAAACCGAAAAAAACCCTTCCAGCTCAGACAGCAGATGAAATGAAGGTGTGTCATATTTTCTACCCATTTAACGACCGAATGGTGCATGAGATAGAGGCTCAGAAATCATCCAGGTGAAGTAAAAAATCACACAATCAACAGTTCTGGCATAGATATTCCTTAAGTGTGATGCACATACAAACAATAACCTGAAAGAGAATTTCTGAAAACAATCAGAGGGATGGTGGGATACCTCCAGGACTAGCCCCAGGCTGACTGAAGGCAAATACACGCTTTTCCCTCTGGACTGCAACACTGCCTCAAACTGCCATTATCATCCCTCTACTGTTGGAATTAATTTTATCTGGACTTCAAATGCTGGTATGAATCTTGTATTTGATTTCTGTTTCAGAAGCAGAACCACGGGGTAGATCAAAAGCATCAGTTAGTGATACATAATTATTTAAGTACTCTTTTTTTCAACTTTCTAACTGAATGTGGACTCAAGCTGACTTAGGAAGTTAGAAGTTGGATTCAAGTCCAAATCTCAAAACCCTGTAAGTTAAATTCTCTCTGGAGCCCGTGCTCTGGTTTGCAGGTCTCGGAGTCTGTGAGCCTTGTTTTGAAAGATGTCTTTGTTGTTTCAGATAGCTGCTGCCACGAGCCTTCACAGCATAATGCTCTCAGCGTGAGAGATCAGATACAGTGTAGTACTCTACTTGGAAGAGTAGGTATCAGGCTAGATAGCATTGTTTTTGAGGTCCATGTTATCCATTTTTACATCATCATCAACACTAATCCCTGCTCCTATAAGTAAGCAGGAGGGAAAAATGAGTATAAACTGCACTTCAAATCACTGTAGTGGCATTTTCTGTTGTAGGCAGAGCTCATTCTGATACGTAATCAATGCAGCTTCTTCTTCGACTAGAAAAAATATTTCTTGGTGACAAATAGAAATTTTGGTCTTTAGATCCTGGCTACATTCATTATTCTATTGACATCAATGGTTCAGTGAACACTTGTGTTGCCAATACTCTTTAAAATTAAAGCACACTTTTGAAGCAGTGTTTAGTAACTATAGGTTTTTCAGTTCTGTGTTTAAAAAAAAAAAAGCATTCAAGAGCCTTTATCCAAACACTTTGCACATATAGTAAAAAGGAATAAACATTTTTGTCTTATTTGACATCTCAAGGATATTCCCAACATTTGTAATAAGAGTAAACCAGGTGGAACAAATCTCTGAAGAGTATAAAACAGAATATCCAATCTCTCCTAATTACTTTACCAAATCTTTATGTCTACTTTGCATCTGCCTCTTCCATGCAAGTTTAATTTCCCCCCAAGTAAACCTTGAAGCAGTTGTTGCATTCTCTGACTACTAAGAACTGTGACATATGGATCCAAAGTCAGCCAGATGGCAGTTATTCATTGAGGACAAAATTTCACTTCCCACTTGACCTGCTTTAATCCATGATGCCAACCCCAGCAATAAGGGATGTTCGGCTCTCCTGTGCTCTTTCAGTTCTCCTCTTTTTTGTCCCTTATGCCTCAAAGAAAACCAAATTGTAACGCTGGTTCTCTGCTTCACACAGTCTTGCTCAGGAGGCTGGATAAACTCTAATGTAGAGGAGTGGTGATTCAGAAAGAGAAAAGCTATGAAAATAAAACCAAATTTCTGGTACTTAAAACTTTTCATCACATTCAGGTGATAAATAAATATATTCCTAGAGAAAATAATTATACTCCATAAAGAATCTATGCATAACTGTCCACAACAGAAGCAGAAGCAAGTTCTTTGCCTTTCCCAATGTGCAGGAATTCAATATTCTTTTAGGGCAGACTGAAATGCTTTACCTGATACACTCAAAGAAGAGCAGAACTCACTGAGATTCCCCTCAGTCCTGTCCTTCTCTCATTGAAGTATGAAAGCAGCAGTAAAATGATGGAAGATTAGAATTAGGCTTTGAGAAAGCATTTTTACTTTATGATGTAGTAACTTGGACAAATTCAGCTGTAGTGGTTATTGAGTAAAAAAAAAATCAAAAATAGAGCAAATTTAAGAAAACACATTAATGGGTGAAACTCTTAAGTATCTTGCACTGCAAGATACTTAACTGCATTAACTGTAAAAGAATTAAAATTAAAGATAACATATATGTCAGGAAATATGGCCATGAGTCACATCAAAATAATTTAAACACATCAGTAAAGAACACTGGTATTTTATACCACTGCAGGGAGTCATAACCTACATGGCTACTTCTGCATTATGAATGAATGAATGAGTTAAACAGTTATATTTTCAAAGGGAGGGGTTCTTGTGTTTTACTGCGATGAATGCCAAAGTTGGGAAAGCTGAAGAAAAAAAAAGTCAAAAATGAAAGAAAAATGAAAGGAAAGGCTAGTAACTACTGGAATGCTGTATTGGAAGCCTGTCCAAGCAAAGCATTTATAACCTGACGCAACCAAACCTGGTTAGCTGTACTCGAGATTCCAGGAAGAGGAGTCCTTGATATTATGAATTTCAACTTCATGTATGTAACAGAACACAGACTCTAAAACCTCTTTTTAAGCACTGTTGAGACTGAAATAAAATCGAAATCCAACATAAAGTAGCAGAACAAATTTTAGTAAGAAAATATTGCTAATGTTTTTGACATACATGACAGTAAAACATTACTGAGAAAAAGGGTTCCCTCCAAAATAAGCTACTAAACGTTGTTTAATTTTAAAAAAAATATTATTAGAGAATAATTCATAGAAGCTTGACAATAATTTGAAAAATCTGCAATGAGTAGATCAAAAGGCATATGAAGAATCAGAAGATGTCATAGCAGTTGACTCAGGATACTTTTAGCACTGTCTGTGTAGTGTTGCTGAAAACCCATTATAGGTACTCAGTCAAAGGTGACAGGATCTGGGTAGAAGAAAAGCAAGTAATCACAGACAGAAAGGATATTGGCAGAAACTGTGTAAAAAAAAGAGTAGATGGGTGATACTGATTGAGCAGGTAAAGCTGAACCACCACCATTACAGTCTAAAGCAGCACATGCTACTAAAAGAATGAAGAATGGAAAAGTTCAAAGACAAGATGATGCACCGATAAAGCTTCTTGGGCAGTAACAGTAGCAAAGTTGCTTTCTATACTCCTGCAGTTGTGAGAAACTGGAGGGCAGCCAGATTCCTGGAAAAGATCAATGTACATTCCAGGACCTAAGAAAGAGTACTGAAAGAAACGTACAATTACAAATCAATCCCATTGATACTGCATGAAAGCAAGGTCATCATTCTGGAAAGGATTCAAAAGTTAAAAAACCAACTCAGACTATCAATGTGAATTGGTATGACATACACTGGGACAAGGCACAAGGGACAAACCTCAAGTTCATGATCAGTCACATTCAAAGATTTCAGTAATCATCTCTTGTTTGTTGACTTCACTAAGGCATTTGACTCACTGAGAAATGATTGGCTGTGGCTGACGATGCTTGAAATGGGTTTTCTAACACACCTAGACAAGCTACTGTTTCTCTCTTTGTTATTTTCTTTTTCACTACTATTTGTATTATCATTATACTATTTTATTACCATTGTTAAACTCTTCTTTTCTAAACACACATTTTTTCTCACTTTTGCCCTTCCACTTCTCTTCCCCCACCCTGCTGGCCTGGAGTGAGCCAGCAGCTGTGAGGGGCTCAGTTCCTTGCTAGGGTTAAACCACAACAAGAAGAGATCATTCTGTGGTTCTGATGGAGGAGAAAGAGCATCAGCGGGTTGAAGAGTTTTCACATCTAGGCTCAAGCGCTGACCAAAATGATTCCCACATAAATGAATAAATCAAGTACAAGAGAACCAAAAAAAGACAAATGTATGGGGAACAAAATAGGGGCCAGTATGTAAAACAGAAATCTATGCTTTCTGAGGACAATAGATTGCTAAAAAACATACCTATAAGAATTGGAGTCTGAGACAAAGGGTCCTTCAGGGATTGCATTTTGGATGTTGTTTGTTTTATAGAAAAAATAGCAGAGAGAGATATTTAGGGGAGAAATAGTAATTTTAGCTAGATCAGGTAAGATTGATTTCAGATCCCAGACTTCAGAGCTGCTGTAACTACAGTTTCAGTAACAATTTTATAACCAGATTTTAAAAAAAGAGTGTCATGACAACAGACCCTGTTAGTATGATTAGCAGAGAAATTACAGAGATCGTGTGATCAGGAGGGGGAAAAAGGCAACAGCCCAAAAGAGATAACCATTCAAGAATAAATTGCACAGAGGAAGAAGAGAGGAAGAGCACAGATAAAGGATATAGAGTGCTGGAGTAAACTGCAAATCAATCAAGTAAAAAAACTGGCAAGAGGAAGACTGTGGAAACTACTGGTTTGTCATGACCAAGTTAAGGAGAAATCATATGGATAAGAAAATTCCTCAAAGAGAGTGCACACAGAAACCTCACCGAATTCCAAGGTCTTAAATAAGAAGTCCCTTTTCTTCTTCTATCTGCTTAATGAGATACAAACCCCAACGTCAGCTGTTCATCCAGGTGATCTGATTGCACGGCTGCAATGCTGTGCAGAGGTACCAGTGCTGCCTGGACCCTCCCAGCAGGAATGCTGGGGTGCCCAAGGAGGCCTATTTGGGTTAATGTGTCTTGACAGACCCAGAAAGCCAGTGTGGACAGGATGCCAATTTTCTCTTTTACAGGCACTGCTCTTGACTTTACTTTCTAACTAGCTTTTCCCTGGCAGTTCTTCACCTCATTGGTACACTCTACATGGACAAATAGCAGTTTTAAAATGGAGAAAATAGTGATGCCTTAAGCCCCTAATGTGTTTTTTTTTTTTATTTTTCTGGTATTGGTAAGCCTTCTAAGTTTTATAAGTAGATTTTAAAAGCAGTAACCCTCCCTCCCTTGTCCCTTGTTCCTTTCCTTTCCCTCTAGCACCCTTAGTTTACACATTCCTTAACCCTCTTACCCCATTCTATGCTCCCTATATCACCCCTACCCCCGAATACAGCAGAAATGTTTAGTCTTTTGTCAAGGCAAGGCCTAGATTGTTGGCAGAACAGCATATCAGGGCCTAAACCACAGAATACGGTCAAGAATTGGGTGACTATGTACCCTTTGTGCTCTGAGGGAGATGAAGATGGGATGAACAGAGGGTCCCGAAATGCACCCCAGACCCATTTTCAGGGGGTGGACCCGGGGCAGACCAGAGTAAAGGCCACAGGGTGGACACATCTGGGATTGGATGGATGGTATTATAAAATGTAACATCTCAGGCACGGCCTGCGCGCGTCCTGTAACATCTTAGCCTTGGCAATAAACCCATTCTTATCTCACCCCTAATTAACTGCTCTGGAGATTTTTTTCAGCACCTAACTCCCATGGCAACATAGTATATGCAATGAAACTGCATAGTGATATTGGGACTTCAGTGAGAAGTCCCAATAGTTCCGTGACAGTAGTTAAGTCCTAAAGCCTGCCACCCTGCCATGCAGCTTCAACTAATCTCACTAACAGCTAGGACTGGATATCACTGGACCTTTTAAATCTCCACATTTTATGATCCTTGAAATTTTTAAGTATCCTGCAAGTTGTTGAAGATTGATGAGTTGAACACTATGAGTTCATTGACGAGATGAATTTTATGATGCTATTCTGCATGTATATGTATATGAAAGATGAATTTTATGATGCTACACATACTATACTTTGCCTTTAACTGTAAAGCTCAGTTAAATAATCTAATTTATGTTTCCTCTGTCCAGTGACGGTGCTACTCAGACATTCTGACTCACACTTAAATTTGAACATCGAAACAATCACTTCTCATGTGAATATAAATACAGAAGACAACAAAGTTAGAGGCCTGTGTGTTTAACCATGTCAGATTGCAAGTCCTCATAAAAGAAACAAACCAAAAATTGCAATGCATAGGTTTTCTTTCAAACCCACAGAATAGAATATTTTTCTGTTTGTTTATGGATGCATCCCATAATGCATGTATAAATTCTATATGCATCCATATATATTTAAAATTTATAATATTTACATGACCTTATGATTGCATTATAGGAAATCCATTTCCATGACTTAGACTTACCAACTGAAGTCCTAAATAACATTTAATTCACTGAAATAAACAGTGTTTTACGGTGATCATAAGCAGGTCCAAAGCAGTTCATATTTCCTTCATTACAAGTGGCACTTCTGAGGTTGTTCTTCCTTCCTTACCTTCACCTGTAACAGAATTGCACCAGGTATTTGGAATAAGCACCATCCCAGCTCTACTATGGACAGAATTCCTGTTAATGTTTATGGACACTTTGCTATTAGAGTACTAATTTGCCTGAGTTTTAGCCATTCTTTGCACTTAGCGTGGCTATTCAATCTCCTCATACCTGGATGAATAAGCTCTAACCTCATTTCCATCAGTATCTGGAATAGCTCCATCAAAGCAAAAAATAGTTACCCTTTTTTATATACCAGTGTAATGAAGCAGAATGTACGCCAGGA
Source organism: Pipra filicauda (assembly GCF_003945595.2). Classification (NCBI taxonomy): domain Eukaryota; kingdom Metazoa; phylum Chordata; class Aves; order Passeriformes; family Pipridae; genus Pipra; species Pipra filicauda. The sequence continues at coordinate 77,589 of NW_024104778.1, read as the reverse complement.
ATGTGCCCATAAACTCTACCAAAGGTCTCTTAGCATTACAGAATGTACGCCATGGAAACAACTTTCAGCATACCCTCAACAACGTGTTTGAATGGAGTCACATGAAAAGATCACATGCAGCAAGTCTCAAGCTGAGCTATAAGGAATTAATAACATGCTGTCACGGCCACAGGTCTCGAGGTCGAAAGGAAAAACACCAGGCTAATTGCTTCTTAATGATCTATTAATACAGTCCTTTATTTTGTTAGTTCTGCATTCAGAAATGTATTTAAGCAATTATTCGAATTATTCGAATTTGTTAATAGCCTCATTAAATTCTCTGAGGCTCCTCTCATACTGGTCATTTAAACCTCTCTGGGTTAATTCTATTTGGATCTGGGACCCGAGACAAGTGGAGAGGTGAGGAATTCAGCAGAGAGAAGGTTATGACACTGCAACACTTTAAGAATGCTTTTATCATCCATTGGGTGCAAAATATTAAGCAACATGAGTGAGTCACAGGTGGGGAGTGAAGCTCTAGTGGACCTCAATTAGATTCCAGGAAGTACAGCTCTGTCAAAGTGATAACACAGGAAATATCTAAACCAAAATTATACAGGCAAAGACATCTTTGCACTACAAGAAATTTGTGTGTAATATACACATGTAACATCCTTTCTCCCTCCAACAGAAATTGATGCAATTTGCCAATTATTTCAGATGAAAGTCTCGTTCCTTAAGTATCCTGCAGCAACAATCTGAGAAGCTAATCTGATAAGAAAGCAGAAAATAAAAAGGGCATCTTCAACTCCTAAAATTAAAATGAGTAAATGTGACAAGTCAAGTGTGAGACCAAAGACCAAACATTAAGAGAATGAAGAAGTTTAATAAATAAAAAGCAACAAAACTGAGCAAAGAGATAAGGATTATTTAATGATTTTTTTTAGAATGAATAAGGGGGAAAATGCATCATAGTAACAAATTGTATGACTTTTTTATGGTTTTTACCCATTCTTCTAAAATAAATTTGCCTTCCTCTCTCTTACTGAAACATCCCTGCTTCTGAGAATGCAGAAATTTTATATATTTAAAGAAAAATTATTCAAAAAAGACCAATGATCCTTATCATCATATTTATATATTTCCATGTAGCAATCCCCCCAAAATGCAGTAGACATTATATGTCTTCTAAGCGGCAGCTGCTTGGGTGAAAATGGAATTGTCCACCAAGGGTTTTATAGTGATCAAAAATATCAAGAAATTCTTTATGATGCACAGTTTGTCAATACATTCATGCCATAGGTGAGCACAAGCAAAACAAGCTCCATTTTACTGCTACATTTTAGCCCTATCACAGTACCTGAACGGTGTGTTTATCTTATTATCACAAGTGCACTCTTGTATGAGCAGAGATCAATCCCAGACCAGCAAAACAGAAAGATTCCAGGACTGAAAAAAAAAAAAAAAAAAAAAAAAAAAAAAGAGTGTGTAGAAAGAGTAATTTTAAGAAAATGTCAGGGTAAGTCAAAGTAACCCATTTCCATTTTCACAGTGATTGTTCTTATGCACATCTTGGTGACTGTTACCAGTGCAAACCCAACCTGCAGATGTTACAAACAGGAAAATTTCCTTAGGAAAACAGTAGCTGGAAAGTCTCCTTCAGAAAGCTGTGTCAGGCCTGCTAGCTTCCACAAAGCACGGCAAAGGTTTGCACAAAGCTTCAGACAAGTCTTGGGAAGGAAGACATTCATCAGAGGCGCTCTAAGGCTGCCTGCATTCTCCTGAACAATGTTCAGGTCATGGATGCAGCTTGACCTTGCCAGAAAAGGCTTGATATAGTCCTGCTGTTCAGTGGAACAGCCTCTGAGCCTGGTTAACTGAATGCTAGAGACACCAAGAAGTTAAGCCTCTCCCAAAATGGCTTCTTTCTATAGGGATAGAAATGGAAAGTATCACCAAATATACTATAATTCTATAATTTTTTTGGTAGTCAGGCAGCATAAGGTTTAGGGATACAGTGAGTTGAAGAGTTTTTTCACTTCAGTGATAGTTTGAGAAATGATCTGGTGTTGGCAGAAAAGAACAGGTAAAGAAGATGTATTGTTATGATACCCTTCAGTGTCTCATATCTACAATGTTTGGTGATAGTAAACTAGAGGGAATGAAAAGTATCTACACATTCTCCTCCACAGGATTACTTTTGAAATAAAAACAGGTACACAAAACATTACTTGTTTTGTTCTGGATCTTAAAAACCTTGTCCCTGTAGGTTCATTTGGGGTATTTAATTGGAAATCTACTATTTTTACTCAAAACAGTTTTAGGTAAGTATTAACTTTATTCTACAACATTTATGTACAAGATGCTCATCACTGAATATAGAACTTTGTAATTTTCTTGGGAGCCAAAACCTCCTGGATCTGCCACAGAATTAATGTGTGACTAGGTGAGCTGTTTAAAATACATGTCCTCGGGTTCAGAACTTAAAACTAGGGCTCAGATGTGTTGGGGAAGGATTTAATTAACCTTTATAGGAAACACTCCTGTATAGAGAACAAGAGATATTCTTGAACAAGCCCCAGGAAAAAAGCAGAACATGCCCTGTGTAGGCACCGAAGATAAAGCCCCTGACCTAAATACTCAAATATGCTCAAACCAAATATGCCCAAATATGAGAACACGGACCACCAAAGCTAATGGACCATCTTCTAAAGCTAATTTTTATTAAGACATAAACCAAACTCAAATCTATTCGATACCAGAGCATCTATGAGTGACTTGCTGGTCTAATAAATCAATTATTTTAATCTCTTTAAAAAAAAGAGGGAGAGGAGTAGAAATAAAGCAATGAAAGTAATGCCTAAGCAATTTCCACTTAACTGTGTAAAAATGCTTTAAATTCTGACAAGACATTCCAAGTTAATACAGTTTGACAGAAATTCAGGATGTATTTTAGCAGGTCAGTTGAGTGGATGAGGCTGCAAGATGCCAATGGTTAGAAAATAAGCCAGATCACAACATTTCTGTTTAAAAAACACATCATAGTGAGTCCTCTCCGTCTTGGACAGGTAAGTATTTCAATCCCTGGGGCCCCTAAGACTTGCTTTTGTAATAAATCTTACCTAAGCTGGCATACAGAAGGGACCCAAACTCCTCTGACAGTAGCAGCTGCACAATGAGAATAGAGGTATAACATCAGAAAAGCAGTACTGTTGTGAGAGCCAATATCCTGCCTCCAAGAGTGGCAATGAGCGCTTTAAGGCGAAACTCCTATAACTCATTTAGCTTTTAAAGTAGAACTCTCCTAAAAGTCAACTATTTTTGGCCTGGGGACTTCCTGACTTGGATGGTGTTTTTATAAATTTAGCATCCCTTCCATTACACATATCTTCCATTAATTCATTTCTTGAATTCATCCAAAATTTTAGAATCCACAACTTCTTTGCTCCGGCTATCCACAGCTCAACTACTTTGGTTACAGGAAACCCTGGCTGCCTCTCTGTTTTGAACCTGGCTCTTACCACCTTCACTTGATCCACCTCACTCTCGTACTGAAATTAGAGCAGCAACAACCGATCCCTGTTCACACTCTTCTTTTGGTTTCATGCATCAGCACCAAATCACCATTGAGTTCTCTTAGTATATTCAGGAACCCAGAGAAAGGAATATGCAAGTCACCTGTAGTACTCGAAGGAAATGAGGCACCACTGTGTCAGTGATTTAATTTATTCCCAAGCTCTCAGTGCCAGCACAGCCAGAGCTGGCCACGTGCTATAACCCCAGCACAGTAATTGCTTTCACAGCCCGTGGGAGTGACCCTTCCTTCATCAGAAGCCCTGATTATTTGATGCATTTATAATGAACTTTTGAACCACTACTCTGTTGATTTTTGGTTTTCAGATTGCTTTCTGACAGATGAAATATGAATAAACTTGGGTTGCTTTCTCCATTTTTCTAATTATAAGACAGTTGTTAATGATTTATTTGATCCAGCTGCCTATTTGCATTCCTTAGTGTATTTGGAAGCTTTGATTTAAAGAGGGATTCAGACAAAACAAAGTGTGCAAGCCTGTCAGTGTTTTATCACTTACTGGGAAAATTTGTACCCCTTCATGCAAAATAACTGAATGCACTGAATTTGTGCTGCAATTTTATAAAACACAAATAAGACAAAGGCATAATAGCCAGTTCCTCAAGTACTGAACAGAAAACTGCTCTTTAGGCTGTATAAGGCAAAGCTCTGGTCCATGTCCATTGCTGTCTGTAATACAGAGTATCACAGACACTGTGCTGGTGCTGTGAAAAAAGCTTTCCTGAAAGGGCAACTTCCTTGAATTCATAATGTCAGAGATATGCCTATGAAATAAGTGGTTTTTAACAATGCACATAATGAAATAAGACTGTTTTAAGCCAAGTTTAAAATATCTGTTAAGTTTCATGATAGTATTTTTTCTGATTTTACAGGGTAACACATCCCTTAACTGAAAACTGAGATTTACAAAAACATTTCAATAAAGACTGGCATTGTATTTCCATTGGAAATTTCTCCTATGTAATTCATTCCTCAATAAATAACCTACAAATTCTGAAAACCAGTTCTATATGCTCACTAGCAGACTTGCAAATACATACATGAGCTATTTCCTCCATTCAAAGGATTTCAAATCACTTAACTGCTTATTCAGAAAAAAACAACTCCTAACCCATAGCCATGGCATTCACAAGCCAAATACATTTAATTAAAAAAGAGTGTAATTGCTATTAATGCAGAGCCAAAAAAATATCTTCCCTAAAGGGGGTTGCATTTCCACAGAAATAACCTACATGTTGTTACATACACCCCCACCTGCAGAGTGTCTCTGCATCTTCTGCTGAAGCTAATACACCTCCTACTTCCACCTTTTCCAAAACTCATAAAAAATGCAATTTTCAAAATCAAATTTAAACAGGAAGATAGATCTCAAAGGACAGAAAAAGACACCATTCCTAAAATTGTATCAGTTACTGCACTGATTTGAGTGTAGCATGTAAAAGAATCATGTAAAAATGCCAACCCCATACTTTTCAGGAGGAGACTATTCATTGTCTTCTTGTTTGTCAGTGAGCAATAAAATACAAAGGTAAGAGTGAGTGTAACATTTGTTTGAGAAAAAAACCATAATCACAGCAGATACAATTATTGTTATCTATAAACACGAGAGAAGTACTGGGGTCTGAAAAATGAGCACTGTGAGGTTGCCTGCTTTTCTCATTTATCTCTGCTCATCACTGCAGCTACTACTACTCTTGACTTTTTCATGGCCTTTTGGCAGAAATAATAAAAAGTCACATCTCCTGTACAGGTAAAGAGCTGAAAGGTATTGTATGGACCGTACCAGGTATCTAATGCTCAGTCTGCAGTGACAATGCCTGTCCCTGGGCTTTGTCTCTGCACTGTACTACTACTGTTCTAATTAAGTGTGACAGAGTGGTTTTCTTTGCTCAGGCACTCCCCAAACTGCAGTGAGATCCTGCAGGATCTGTCTCCATTCTCACAGCTCTGATGCCATGCTGTCTGTAATGCTCTCTTGTCCAGTTTATTTCATAAAACCATCTGCCAACAACTGAGCATGAATAACAAGATTCAGTCCATCTCTAATAGAAGTGTAGTGCTCATCTGTACCATTTCCACTCATTTACTTTCCTTCCATTTCTGTTCAGCATGGGAAGAAATACAAACACATATATTATTTCATAATTCAGCCTAATCTAAACATAATCTCTTTTATTTAATTCAGCTGAGTAAGACACAAGAAAGGCCGTGGGCTGTGCCACCTACTGAGAAGTGAACTGGGACACGGTGAGTTGGAATAAATCTTACAGGTATCCCTGTGTCTTTCTTTTGACACACGCTACACCTGGCAAGTCCATATTCCAGGGTCCAAAGATACTATTCACTTCCTGTTTTTCCAACCTAAATTGCAGGAGGAGATAAATAACGTTCATCAGGAGAGATAACTTAAGTTTTTGGGCAGGTTGACAGTATGGTTATAGGAAGAATCCCAGGAAAACCTATTCCACACAAACATCAGTGTGTGCTGATCCAGTATTTTACCCTATTTTAATAAAAGGTTTTGAATCTGACCATGAAGATTCAGGATCTAGAGAAGCACTAAAAATAGCAGTAAGAAAAAACATTAGGCCAATCCTTCAAAGCAGCATGATCTGAAAAACCCACTGTCAGGGTTCTGAAGATGAAGCACTTCCTCTCAGTGGGAATCCCAGTGCAGGGGCTGGGTGCCAAAGAGTAATTCATACCAAAGAGTATGAATTACACCTTCAGCCATGGGTCAGTTCTTGGCACTCCTGAAGCAATTTAAAGATATCTTAGTATGACTAAGAATCAGAACGTGTGAGACATTTCTGATATAGATTCTGTTGGAAAAATGTGTTCTGCTCTTCTAGCTGCTTGGACACACTATTTTCACATTTTCTGCTACTTGTATCAGGACAGCCTAGTGTGAATATGAGACACACATCGGCTTCTCCACTGTAAAGAAGAGAAAAGTTAATTTTCTGCTTCACAAAACAGAACTGCTGGTTCAGGATGTCATCAAATACCATTCTCACTCCTCTCTTCCCTCTGCTGTTTTGTAGTTTTCTTCTTCCTCTTCTTAACTGCTTTATCAGAGAGGCACTACCACTGTCACTGACGGGCACAGCCTCGGCAAGCAGTGGATCCATCCCAAAGCTGGCCAGCATTGGCTTCGTCGGAGATGGGGGAAGCTTCCAGCAGCTTCTCATAGAAGCCACCCTGCCACTCAAACCTTGAAATGCAAACCCAGTGCACCAATTCTTTGCAGTCAAGACAATTTATCCAACTTTTTTTTAGATCTTAGCATCCGGGAGTTAAAGATAACATATTTGAATACTTTAGGAATATTTTACTCTTTCCTTATTCTGTCCTATTTCCTACATTCTGTCCAAGCTAATTGATGATGATGATTATCTATACGTAGACAGACATTGATCAGAAAGTTTTGTCTTTTTATTCTAGGAGAGAATTCCTAGATCTCTCGTGCATCAAAGTAAAATGATCAATTACTGTAAAAACTTGAGGAAAAACAATATTTTTAAAATACCTTCAATGTAAATTAATAACAAGATTTTGAGTAATTGGTTATAAATGATGCTAGGGAGCATGTACATGTGGAGTTGGTTGTCTGAGGCAAACAGGGCTTTGATTTGGCTGTGCTGGCAGTGAAGATCCCTGCAACCCATGTTGCAGAGGAGCTGGGGCTGGCTGTGTCAGGCTGGTGTTCGCTGCAGCCCCTGAGCCCTCCCAAGAGGCAGAAGGTGTGAGCACAGGCACAGCACACCATGAGCACGTGGGCACTGTGCTGTGCAGGGGTACCCATCTGCACTACCATGGCCTCTCTGCACTGCCATGTGCACTTGACTTTGATTTGAGTTTTCAAAGTGAATTCCGAGTGGATTTGGGTTACAAAGAGACTTCAAGAAGTGGTGACCGAGACAGATGTCTAAATCTGGAACAACAGCTTGAAGAGCTGTGACCTACTTGTCCTTTTCATTGCAGAGTGGTGCTGGCTCTGCTGAAGTGACAAAGGCAGTACCACATAGTACTATTCCTTACAAAAGGAAATAGCAAATGAAAGAATCGTGTCCTTGCTTGAGGCTTTGTTTAGGAACAGAAAAGTCCTCACAACAGTTTTACCACTGACCGGCTCCTGGCTGTAAGCAAGGTTAGATGGGAGAGAGGTGATTTAAGCCTCCTGTTCAGTCTGCTATTGGTCCTGTATCAAGATATATCACAGAAATATTTCACATCTAAAACACTCTGTAAAAGTGTGTAGAAGAACTAGAGGAACTGGAACCGGAGAGACCATGAGCAGCTATTTTACAAAAAACTTGGTTTTTAGTTGATATCTGATAATACTTATAATTTTTTATAGTGTAAATGCCTGATCTATATAACAAATGTCTGGCAGAAAAGGTGAGGTGTGTAGCAGTTTGCAAGAAGTACCAGGGTGTGTCTTTTGAATCAGCTTAACCAGAAGTTACAGTTTTGATGGAGGAATTGTCAGTGAAGTTCAGCAGATGACTTGTGAAGAAGGTCAGGCAAACTATCCAATTCTGCCATTCAAGTGTCTTGTGCAAAGCTCTCCATAACTGTTAAGGTTTTCTTGCAAAGGGGATCATTTCCAGTGAAATTTCAGTAGTTAAGTACTCATTACACATCTGATCAGGCTTTAAATTTTGTTTTAGCTTTACTGTTGCCAGCAGGCAAAGGGTGGCAAACAACCCTGCCATCTCCGAGGGTAAGCTCAGTGGGAGTCAGGATGTGGAAATCTCACATTTCTGCTGCACTGAGCAGAAATATCCTACACTGGAGAGTTTGAGGTGTTGTGTGTCTACTCAGGACACTCATATTTTGAATGAAATGAATATGACCGTATTTATCTACGTCTGTTTTTTTCCCATCCACTCCATCTAGGGCTATTCATCTTATTCACCTCTTGAAAGACTTTGGCCTACAAGTGCTTCTAATGTTCGTGCAGCATCAGTCACTTCTCTACAGCTCTGTCTGCAGAAAACATCCCCTTAAATTGCCTTCCATTCGCTCACTGAAAGCCACATTCTGTTGGAGAAAGATTTGGACTGATTTGAATAGAGAAGAATGGTAAAACTGTGAAAACATATTAGTAATTAGACTTCGCAAGGTGTGTGCATTGAAGTCAGAGCTGTATTCAAGTAATACTACAATCAGAAACGTATCTTGACTTTGAAATTACTATTTCTGCTGTAAAAACTGCTGCTCTGTGTGTATTAATATGTGCACTCTCTCCCCTCCCCCTGTGTCTTCTCAACCTTCAAATTTTCTAGGTCATTCTTTGTCTTTTTGCTGATTTAAGTATAGGTGGTTTGAAAGTTTTATGTTTCTAGAATTTCCATTTAACGTAGAGCTCAAAGGCTAACTGGAATTATTTTAGACTGTATTATGGGCAAAATACACTTCAAAGTAATTTTCATATAGGTTAGCTCAATAAAAATGACTCTTACACTTTAAAAAGGAGTGCATGTTCCATCATAACTCCTTATTTCTCTCAGGATTTAGGTTTATCACCTAGATAAGGTAAAGCAAGTGCTTCTGGAGACACAAATTTATCATCGTTTATATGGCTTTGTTGCATATGTCAATTACTAAAATTTCCAAGGTTCATAATTAATAATGCTGGCACTGAGAAAGAGGGAGAAAAGTAATCAGGAGAGGTAACATTGAAACCAAGTAAGGCTGGTAAGGAGAAAGGCTACTTGAGGAAGAGTCATTAAAAAATAGCCAGCACGGAGACATTTTCAGATTAATCTCAATAAAAATAAATCTTGAAGATGACAGCTGAGAATTGAAGCATTGGAGTCAAGAAACTGTCTCGGGAATAACTAAGTTGGAAAAAAAAGGAGGGGATATGTTTAAAAATCTTAACAGCTGAGAATCAGTAAGTTAATATATTATACAAAGCTTTTTCACAACCTCAGTTGCTATTATGGGATTAAATCAAGACTGCTTACAACAGAAAAAGTGTTGTATAATTTTATTTATAAGAAACCCTCGGCCTCTTTCTCACCATCTGTAAAAGATATATTAAAGGATTTACAGGTTTGTATAAATTTAAGAGACAACAGGACATCATCTTTTTATAACTTGTTAATAATATGGGTGGTTTACAGTTTTTCAAAAAAGCAACATTATTTTCATCAGCAGTCTGCCTCCTCAGACACTGTCTGTCCAGCTCTTAGGACAGCAGTGGGAATGCTTAGTTCTGTTTTAAGTCAGAATTTCTAAAATACTGACCATTAGAACAGGCATGGTAGATATATTTTATTCTTCAATATAACATAAGTTGGCTACAGCTACTTCAATAGATAGGGGCAACCATATTAATATTGAATATTAACAGGATGCCAGTTGTCACTCACTGTTTGGTCTCTTCAAGACCAAAGGCACAGGACTTCCTTAACAAGTCTTTCAAAGCAGTTGGACAAGCACACATTCAGCAATGTTCTCCGTGGGGCACAATAGCATTGTAAGCACTGGCACCATGATTTTTTAAAGGCAACTTTGTATTTTGCTCTTTTGTTTTCTGATTGTCATGCAATTGGTTAGCCTTCAGTGTATCCACTTCATTCACAAAAATACCGAATGTTACACAGCTGGCAGGTACCCAAGATCTTGGATGTCCCTGGAAGCTAAAATAGTTCTTCTTCTTACAGCTTAATTTAACAGCCCTCACATACTGTCATGTGTATCCTACCTTTCTTCTCACTGAGAGAATTTAACTCTTCCATTTTAAAAATATTTTGCATATATTTTAATTATCATAGATGAGTCATGTACTTTTCCTCTGCTTCACAATGCAGCAAAACTCCACATGCTTTCACTAAGAATTTACCTTGATGAAGCAAATCACAAGTTGCCCAAAGACATTTTAAGTTTGCAATATCATAGAGAAGTTTCTTCCATACATTTATCTATGTATGACTTGCAAAGTCTTTTTTTTAAAATTTATTAATTAATTTCTTTATGATATTAAGAAACCTGCTTTTTCTAATCTTAATTCAATCTTTCTTATGTTGCAGTGCCTTTTCAATTCCAGCTTTGGTGTTGCTGAATATTTGGTTTGCTAATTGTAGTGCTGAAGGTATGGAATCTTTAACCAATAGGGCATTTCCTCAGCATGTTTAACAAGCAAATTCAAAGCTCTTTCTAAACACTAAGTACTTTGAATTCCTACCATCTTGCTCTGCTTCTTCTCCCTCAAAACAGGCAAGAATTTCATTTTTTTTATTGCAGTCCATTCTGTACTGCTCAGAATTCATTCTTTACTGCAAGAACATCTCATTTGTTGTCCAGTCATCAGTGAATCATCAGAGAATGAAGACCTGCCACGTCACATTAAGGCACATTCCTTTTGCCTTACCTTCTGTCATCTTATGAGGGATTTCATCTGAACTTTTTGTTTATATGTGGCTGGTTTTCAGCTGAAATATGTTCTCCATGGCTTTATTTTGGTTTTTGTATGTGTGTGAAACAATGTATTGAATAAAGTTCATTTAACTTCGGAGACAGTTGGAAAAATGAGCATGGTGATATTATAATTTCCTAATACTTAGTTACAGCAGTTAAGGCATCCCAGCAATGGTGGAGTGACTGTTTACTTTCATGAGGAACTATATATAGTTCTTATATATATATTGCCTATATATTCCTAAAGAGAGAGAGAAAAAATTACTTAAGGTGCAGACATATGGAGTAAAAATATCCCGTACGAATGGTTGCAATGTCAAAATTACTATTTTTGCTTTACTCTTTAAATTTAATTTTAATGGCTTTACAGAAATCAATTATATACGTTTTATAATCACATCACTTGTGTTGCCTTATAATAAATCTCAGAAAGGCCAAGTGGCTTTCCTAAGGTCATATGTAAAAAAAAACCAAAAATGAGACAAGAGTGTCAAATTATACCTCACTTTCTGGACAAAAAATAAGGAGCTTAATTGGAAAAACCTTGCTACAGAATAAAACTTAGATAAATTGTGTGCATATTAAAAATTAAGCATAAAATCTAACACAGATCTGGTTATTCTTTGTACAGTCTTGTTAATGTGAAAATAAGTGCATGTGGGCAGAACAGACAGACAAGGACTCCTTTATTCCAATGTCTCCCTCCTCCAACAGTATTAAACAGAATAGGGTGAATAAAATTTGTAGTTCTTCTACTGTACTGCAATGTTAGCACAAAAATCAATTTCTTTTGCTTTGGAGACGCCAGGTGCTTTCTGAATATGGTACTAAGTGATCCTGCAAAGATAGTGGAAAAAGTGAAAGGGATGTCAGGAGAAAATCCATCTTTAGAGGAAAAATCAAAGGTTTTAGTTCATTTCAATTTCTTATTTTGCAAACTTCATTATGTCCAATTCTATTATAAAAATCCAGTCTCTCAATCTAGCAAATAATTGGAAGAAGTTCAACTGGGTTAGATAATTAATTTATCTAAGTCTTCAAATGTTGCCATCATGTTTCAGTAAAATATAACAAAATTACAGAAGCTGATATTATCAGTCCAGATAAAGTCTTGTGTGCAAAAGACTTATCCAAGTCAGTCATTCTTGTCTGTACTTTGTATAAATTCATACTAGACTAATTTGTCACCACCAAAACAATTTAAATGTTTGCAGGAGTTCACACAGTTCCAATATACTTCCAGTCTAGCTGTTCCTAATCCGTTCCTCTGTTGGAATAATGCACACTACACCTTAGGAGGCAAGACATGGCCTCCAAGACATGGCCCAACAAAATATGCAGTAAAATTATCTTGATTTTGAGACAGAGTACACAAATCCTGGCTTTGTTTTGCTGCCATGCATTTAGTAGGAATCCTTGTTATGTCCATATTTTGCTCTCCTGCAATGAAATGTCCACAGTTGTCCCATTCCTACCCAATTATTCTATTCCTGTGAGATAATACGAAGTTGTTTTGGTGTGCAGGCTGTTCTGAAAGCTGGGAACACGGTCCCCTGGGGTGCCTTCCTACTCCTGGAAACTGGAGCAGCATGAGGTCAGTTGGGCAGGAGTGGGAGGCTGGGTGGAAGCTCACAGACCTCTCCCGAGCTGCAGGAGGAGACACTCTTCCAGTCATCTCCCTTCTCCTGCTCACTTCAGGCAGGCACTAACATTTTGAAAGCTCCTTTAAGTCTTCCTTAACATGTGTTAGAGAAACATGGTAAGATTACCAAATATGCTAAAGAAAGGACTTTGCCTTCTTCTCAGGAAACAAATGGGATCTGCTCAAAGTTGGTTGCTTGGCACAGGAGATCTTGGGAGGACTGCCTACATCCTATTGGCATTGTGATGAAGAGCAATAGGCAATGGCTCTTTTCCTATGCCAGGTGTTTCTTAGAACTGCCCTGCAGTGTTGCATATCTGTTACATCCTTACCTATCTGGCTAAGAGAGAAATAAAGTGGCTCCCTCAGAGAAGCAGAAGGAATGAAATAAAAAATAATTTCAAAAATAAAAAAAATAATAATAATTAAAAACCAAACCAAAAACCAAACCAACCAACCAAACAAAAGTAAAAATCTGATGGTCACTCTGCTTCTGGGAAGAGTTAAACTTCAGTGATCACAGAATACTGAAACTCAGAGACAGCTACAGAAGTAAGCACTGACAGAGAGGTGGCCGAGGTCTTTCAGAAATTTCTTATTATCCCCTTTGTTGCTGTAACTCTCAGGTTACTTTGAGACCCTGTTGTGTTAGCTTATCTAACAAGGGGTTGCAATGCAGTGGCTTCAGGGGTCCAGTGAAGAATTCATAGAATCATAGAATCATAGAATCGATTGGGTTGGAAAAGACCTCCGAGATTATCGAGTCCAACCCTTGGTCCAAATCCAGTCCATTTACTAGATCATGGCACTCATCTGCATTTAAAAATCTCCAGGGATGGTGAATCCACCACCTCTCTGGGCAGCCCATTCCAATACCTGATTACTCTCTCTGTAAAGAATTTTCTCCTGATATCCAACTTAAATTTCCCCTGGCGGAGCTTAAGCCCGTGCCCCCTTGTCCTATTGCTGAGTGCCTGAGAGAAGAGACCAACCCCCACCTGGCTAGAACTTCCCTTCAGGTAGTTATAGACGGTGATGAGGTCACCTCTGAGCCTCCTCTTCTCCAGGCTAAACAACCCCAGCTCCCTCAGCCTCTCCCCATAGGACTTATGCTCCAGTCCCTTCACCAGCCTTGTTGCTCTTCTCTGGACCCTCTCCAGCACCTCAATATCCTTCCTGAACTGAGGGGCCCAGAACTGAACACAATACTCAAGGTGTGGCCTCACCAACGCAGAGTACAGGGGAAGGATCGCTTCCCTGGTCCTGCTTGCCATGCTATTTTTGATACAGGACAAGATCCCATTGGCCTTCTTGGCCACCTGGGCACACTGCTGGCTCATGTTGAGCTTCCTGTCAATTAGTACCCCAGGTCCCTTTCTGCCTGGCTGCTTTCCAGCCACTCTGTGCCCAGCCTGTAGCGCTGCAGGGGGTTGTTGTGGCCAAAGTGCAGGACCCGGCACTTGGTATTATTGAACTTCATCCCATTGGAATCAGCCCATCTCTCAAGTCTATCCAGATCCCTCTGCAGAGCCCTCCTGCCTTCCAGCAGGTCGACACTCCCTCCCAATTTGGTGTAATCAGCAAATTTGCTGATGATGGACTCAATCCCCTCATCTAAATCATCAATAAAGGTATTAAACAGGACTGGACCCAACACAGACCCCTGGGGAACACCACTAGTGACCGGCCGCCAGCTGGATGCAGCTCCATTCACCAGCACTCTCTGGGCCCGACCCTCCAGCCAGCTCCTAATCCAGGAGAGGATACACTTGTCCAAGCCATGGGCTACCAGCTTTTCCAGGAGTATATTATGGGAGACAGTGTCAAAGGCCTTGCTGAAGTCTAGATAGACCACATCCACAGCCTTCCCCTCATCCACCAGGTGGGTCACCTGATCGTAAAAAGAGATCAGGTTGGTCAGACAGGACCTGCCCCTCCTAAACCCGTGCTGGCTGGGTCTAATCCCTTGTCCATCCTGAAGGTGCTGTGTGATTGCACTCAGGATGATCTGCTCCGTAACCCTGCCAGGCACCGAGGTCAGGCTGACAGGCCTGTAGTTGCCAGGGTCCTGCTTGCAGCCTTTTTTGTGGATTGGGGTGACATTCGTCAACCTCCAATCATCTGGGACCTCCCCAGTGAGCCAGGACTGTTGGAAGATGATGGAGAGCGGTTTGGCAAGTTCTTCTGCCAGCTCCCTCATCACCCTGGGATGGATCCCGTCTGGTCCCATAGACTTGTTAGGATCCAACTGGCTCAGTAAGTCGCTAACTACATCCTCCTGGAATACAGGAGGGCTATTCAGCTCTCTGTCTCTGTCTATCTGCTCTAGAGGCCAGTTGTCCTGAGGGCCACCTGTCTTACTGCTAAAAACTGAGGCAAAGTAGGTGTTAAGTACCTCAGCCTTCTCCTCATCTTTGTTAACTATATTTCCCTCCAAGTCCAACAGAGAATTGAGGTTTTCCTTGCCCCTCCTTTTGCTATTAATGTATTTATAAAAGGACTTTTTGTTATCCCTAACTGAATTAGCCAAATTAACTTCAAATTCCACTTTTCTTTCCCTAATTTTTTTCCTGCATGACCTAGCTCTCTTCATAAATTCTTCATAAGTAGCCAGCCCTTTTTTCCACAGTCTGTAAACTTTCTTTTTTTGCCTGATTTCTTTCAGAACCTCCCTATTTAACCAAGCCAGCCATCTTCCCCTCCGGCTGGCCTTTCAGCGCACTGGTATAGCCTGTTCCTGTGCGCTCAAAATTGCCTGCTTGAAGCATGTCCATCACTCCTGGACCCCCTTGCCTTTAAGGGTTGTTTCCCAGGGTATGCCCTGAATTAGTCTTTTGAGTAGGCCAAAATCTGCTCTCTGGAAGTCCAGAGTAGAGGTTTTAATGATGGCTCTCCTTACATCCCTGAGGATTGAAAATTCTATTATTTCGTGGTCACTATGCCCCAGGCGGCCTCCAACCACTACATCATCCACCAGCCCCTCTCTGTTTGTAAACAGTAGGTCTAGCGGGGCCTTACCCCTGGTAGGCTTATTTACCAGTTGATGAAGGAAATTATCCTCTATACACTCCAGGAACCTCCTTGACTGCCTCTTCTCTGCAGTATGAAGCTCCCAGCAGATATCCGGCACGTTAAAGTCACCATTTTTAAATTCCTATTTTTAAAGGAGAAATCTTATTTTTATCCTCTCTTCCTAAAATTCTTCTTTTGTTTTTTGACACGTGGTTTGCCATCTGTTCGCAGAGGACACAAGTTTAGGGATGGGAGATTAAAGACAATAACCATTTTCTAAACAAGGGATTGCTGTTGCCAAATTACAGATCAGAGGGAGAGAAGTTTTTGGCCACTGCAGTTAGTTTGTTGACTTTGCAAGTGGAGCCTGCCCTCTTTGCAGTCTAAGGTTCTGAGTGTTTTGTAAGGTCTTCTGTATGTGCTGCTTTAATTCTTTATTATTTTGCTGCTAATCCCTCTTTTATCCTCCCTTTAGATATCAGAATCTTTAGGCTTTCCAGTGGGCAATTAACACAGCTTGCCAAAACAGCTTGCCACTTCAGTAAAAAAACAAAAGTTGGAGTCTTACTGCCGGGGAGGCTGTACTGTGAATGATTAAAATTAGGTTGAAGCTGGTCAGTGGATCTTTTATTTATTTATGGAGACCTATTTGTAAGGAAAAAAAGATCTCTTGAAGAAATATGGGGAGTTTACATCTACCTGCTTCTGCCAGGTTAGAAAAGCAGGAGGGCATGAGCAGGGCAGGATCATATGGATTTGACAAGAGGGAGAAAGACCTTTCACTCTAGAGGCAGGGAGAGGATCCAGGTAAATATTGGAGCTGTATAAATAACAGCAGTACTAAAAGCAGACCAAAGTGATCTGACTGCTGTCCCAGCTCACCTGCTTCTGGCAGGTTTGCTCATTAGGGTACTTTTTATCCAGTACTTAAGGATGTGACAGTCCTAACACTGCCTTTTTCCTCGGTGAAAAAGCAATGTGTCCCTTGAATCCCTTCTTTACAGAGCAATTCAGTTAAAGTGAATTTAGGAAGGAGATTGGTGGTTACTTTCAAAATCTTTACTCTGTGCTGATAATTGGTGGCCTCGAAACGCTGAGTACAAGGTGGGCTCGTGTAGGAGACTCCATACAGAGATGGGCTTTTTCAGAGGCATTTCTGGAGGAAAATAGCACTTTGCTTCCTTGGGAAATGCTGATTTAACTTCTGGTTTGTAATTCCATTGTTTTCATGTTATGTCATTACATGCCCAGCTCCAAGGGGTCTTACTGATCCTGAGTCTGGTTAGGGACTGAATTTCCAAAAAAACAAACTTCCGTTTTGATAAGAAGCTGAACCCATTTTATTCTGAGAACTATATCTAGGAATATCCAGTGATAGGCAGTGTCTTACATACAAACTGAAAAGGCAAAATAGAATATAGAATGTCTGGGACAAGAGGAGTGAACACAGAATAGTTTGGCAGTTTTGAGTCTTGAATGTCATTCCAGTGACAAGGTTGCCTACACTCTATTTTTAGCCAAGATTTTGGTTTTAATTCATAGTAACTGTTTCAGATGAAACATCTTGAATGGATAAACTTGCTGAAATGTTAGTACATTTGTACAGGCTGTATTCCTTCCAGAGCCCTGAGAACAAGAGGTTCTTCTGGGAGGAAAATAAGGAAGAATAGTCGGGGGACAGGATGCTGGGAGAAGTCACGGAGTCACAGAATATGCTGAGTTGGAAGAGACCCAAAAGGATCATGGAGTTCAACCCTTAGCCCTGCATAGGACCATTCCCAAGAGTCACAGCATGTGCCTGGGAGTATCATCCAAATGCCTCTTGAACTCTGTCACTTGGTGCCGTGACCCCTGCCCTGGGGAGCCTGTTCCAGTGCCCAACCACCCTCTAGGCTGGACCCTCTTTGTAATATCCAACCTAAACTTCCTCTGACACAACTTCAGGCCATTCCCTCAGATCCTGTCACTGGTCCCCACAGAGCAGAGCTCAGTGCCTGCCCCTCCTCGTCCTCTCACCGGGAAGTTGCAACTGCAGTGAGGTCTCCCCTCAGCCTCATCTTCTCCAGCTGAACACACCAAGTGCCCTCAGCTGCTCCTCATACGGCTTCCCCTCCAGGCCCTTTACCATCTTCATTGTCCACCTTTATACACTCTCTAATGTCTTAATATCTTTCTTATATACTACCTGTGCCCCAAACTGCCCCAATGTTGCAGGTGAGGCCTCCCCAGGTCAGAGCAGAGCAGGACAATCCCCTCCCTGGCCCAGCCGGCGATGCTTTGCCCGATGCCCCCCCGGACAGGGTTGGCCCTCCCGGCTGCCAGGGCACTGCTGACTCATGGACAACTGGTCATCAACCAGGACCCCCAGGGCCCTTTCCTGGCACTGCTTTCCAGCCTCTCATTCCCCAGTCTGTCCATACACCCCGGGTTGGCTCATCCCAGGTGCAGAATCCGGCACTTCCCTTGTTGAGCTTCCTCTGGTTGGTGATTGCCCAGTTCTGGGATCTGTCCAGGTCTCTCTGCGGAGCCTCCCTGCCCTCGAGGGAGTCAACAGCTCCTCCCAGTTTTGTGTTGTCTGCAGACTTGCTCAGTGTCCCTTCCAGTCCTGCATCCAAGTCACTGATGAAGATGTTGAAGAGAACAGGGCCCAACATGGAGCCCTGTGGAAGCCCACTAGTGACGGGTCACCAGTCTGGTGTTAAGCATCTTAGTCACTCTCGTTTTCATAACAGCTCCTTGTCTTGAAATTGCATTGGCTTGTGTAATGTTTGCAGTTAGGCAAAGATGATTACAGTGGAATTAGAGTTCATCATTAGCCAGAAGGTTGTCTTGTTTCATTTTTTTATATTTTACTAAATATGAATATTCTATTCAAACTCTTGAAAGGTTTGTAGACATATTTCTTCTGTGTTGTCTTTAAGTACTATGGGTTTAAGTTCCAGTTCACTTTCTGACTGACTAGGTGTAGTTGCTATACTTTTGCCATAAGTTGCATTTTTTTTCCTGTCAGAAAACTGAGGTTACATTCACATACTTCCGATAATCCTGGCTATGAATTTTAACCAATTTTGTTTATCAATAGCTAAATATTACATAATTACATAAATATGTTATTCATATTTTATGAATGTATTATAGTATGAATGCATTACTAATGTGTTTTGTAATAGATATAAAGTATATAATAAATAAGTAAATTATATCATTATATAAATAAGTTAAATGATAGAGAGTTATTTTTCTGTCAGGTCAGGGCAAAGATCAGTTAAGCATTAAGGCAACCAGATCAAGGGCAAATGGTGTGCATGTGGTCTTCCTCTGTTTGTATTTACTTTATTTGTGTATGAAATTTGTATAGTCCACGTAGAATCACACAGTGTTAAAGGGTTGGAATAGACCTTAAAGATCATCTAGTCCCAACCCCCCTGCCATGGCAGGGACCCCTCCCACTGGGTTGTTCAAGGCCTTATCCAGCCTGGCTTTGAACACTGCCAGGGTTGGGCCTGTTCCCTGTCTCACCACTCTCACAGCAAAATATTTCTTTCTAATATCTAACCTAAATTTCCTCTCTTTAAATTTGTACCCAACATGTAAAGTAGCAGAGCTTCCCACTCTGGTGAGATTGCTCACCAGGAGTGAAATCTCAGTTATAAGATCCCACTTTATTTTGACACATTTTCTGTACTGACCCCTATAACTTGCAGGTAATGGATGTTTCTCTTGGTAACTGCTGATTCCTGGGACAAGTTGTTACCTAAACATGCCTTGCTTTGCAGCGTGGGCTTGATTCAGCAAAGCACTTACACACAATCTTCAGGCCAGGCCTGCTGAACAGATCATTTAAGCACAGGTTTAATTATATTGTTTGCAGTGCTGGCAGACCCATGAGAGTTCTTCTCAGTGGGATTCATCGCTCAGGCTCGCTGTGATGAAATGAGGTATTATATGTTGGAAGGTGAAGAAGGTTTACATACACCTACCTAACATTTCACCTAAAGTTTGCATGTTGGAGGGAATAATACATCTGAAGTGTCTAATTCCTTTTTTCATTACAACAAACTGCCTGAGTCTGTTAAAAAAAAAAAATCAAACCAACAAAGAAGTGAGAAGTCTACCATACGTTATCCAGTAACTTGGCACGATGCCTGCTTAACTAAGTCTGTACCCATTGTCTAGGCAGACTATTCCTTTCGAGTTTTTGTGAAGTCTGCTTATATTAAAGTCAAATACCAATGATGATAAGATTTAATTAGTACTCAAAAAGTGTAGTCTTTAAGTCTCGAGTGCCTTTTTCAGTCTTCCTTCATTGGAAATAAGCTTTGGAACATTTAGATACTTGGTGACAAATTTGATGCCAAAGTGTGGGTCTCATAGCTAAATGTGTTTGGATAACCAGTCCTCTTTAGATGAAAAGGAGGACTTTATACCCTGCTACTTTTAAGGAAAAAGTAGTAGGGTATAAAGTTTCTGGATGAGGAATTAAGATTTGGCCAGAAAAGGGGCTATATAAAAAACCTCTCGCAAATTGTTCCATTTAAAATATGGCTGAACATGCTTTTGTTAACAAAAGAGACATACTGTTTTACCCAATAAGTAGCCAGCCAGAATTAATTGGCAGAAAGCCCTTTGCAGAATGACACACATCTCTTAATGCCCAAGTCAGAAGTGGAGGATGTATTCCATGTGATAAGTACCTTAAGCAAAAACACAGGAAGAGTTGCTCACATTCTCTGCTTTCTGCCTTGGAAAATCAAAGCACATGAATTTATTTTAGCACATTCAGACTCTAACAATCCACTTAGCAGTGAAAAAGAGAGCTGCTTGGGAGTGGTAATACTGTGTTAATGAAAAACAATGTTGTAAGGGCTCTTACACTCAGGAACAATTTTCTTTGTATTCCTTCTTTTGTTGTGTATTTTCTATCTGTTCTATTCTGCTGTTAATATTTTAGGAGGTGATGGGAAGGTTTGTTTGTCATATATTTTGCTTGCAGTGGACTCATGTATTATTGGCCGTCAGTTTTGGTGCTCAGCTGCTGGTGATGCAGAAAATTAATAGAGCCTTCAGCCCAGGCAGGATGATAACAGAGTGCTGGGGGATGTGCCATCCCCACCCATGTGACTCAATAGCTCACACTACCAATAAGCTGTTTGCCCTTTGGAGTGCTGTATTAATAACCTTCATATTTTGTATGTTGGTATTTTAAAGTTGGCCCTGACATGCCTAAATAAAGACAAGTTGCTAAAAATGCAGCAAGAGGAAAGGGCAAGGAAGACATATTTTCTTTTGGGGAGCATATCTCTTTACTGGTGGTGTGCTTGTTACCTCTTCAAAAGCAAACTTCAAGGTGATGGATCAGTTTTAGCCCGTCTGAATGAGGGACAACATTTTTAGAGAGCTGCTGCAGAAGAAAGACTACAGTAACTACTGTCAAGGGGATATTTTCCCACTGAACTCAGAATAGCTGTGCTGATTTAACTGGCTGCTGAGCTGGCCACACACCATTTGTCCTTGTTCTTCTGTTGTAGTGTTTTGAGAAGAAGAAATAGTGAAATGGGATCTTGGGTGATGGGGGTGGAGGTGCTGAAAACTTTCATGCTGTTAAAAAAATTGCAGAGTCCAGGACAGAAGACAGGAAGTTAATGCTGAGGGACAGCACAGATATCACAGTGAAATGAGAATAAGATAGAGGGAAACTAAAAGGTGGATCAGAAGGGAACAGGACAGGTGGGTACAAATAATGCTGGGAAGTTGTGGGGAATTGATTTTTTTGGGGGGCTAATCTTTCATACCAGCCAGTCAAGCACCTCTGTGGAGCCATTGAGGACCCACTCTCAATTAAATTCCTGAACATCATATGAGCTCTGGCTTCTCTGAAGGACACAGAGTCTGCACCGTGTAGGTACGGTGTGTCAGATGATGAACACTTATAAAAGGTGTTAGTCCAAGCAAATCCATTCCCACACCTGACCATAAGGGGCAAAATACAGAAAGCTGGAAAAGCAGCCACCTCCCAGATGTGCAGGTCTTCAGTTGCTGGTGCTTAAAGAGAAAACCTGCCAAGACAGTTTGAATATTTGTGTGACTAGATAATATCTACACAGAATGTTCCATCTGCAGGGCCGTTTCCTTTCCTTTAGAAGAGGGCTTAGCTATGGCTGTGAAACAGTCACTGCTGAGCAGAGGAATATGGTACAAACCACGTAACATTTTTGCACCCAATATTTGCACAAGAAGCAGTGGAAATGGTTAACTCCCTCTTTCTCCTGGTTGCTGCTTGGTCAAGTTCTGAGAGACCTCAGTGAGGGTTTGGGCTTTGCAGCTTGCCGGGGGTAAGGTCCTTAGTACCTCAAAAAAAAGTAAGTAATATAAAATAATAACTGCAACTGGCTCTTAGGAAGGTTTGCAGTGTGTGCATCAGCTTCTGTAAGGTAACATCTGGGTGGATAATGCAAAATTTATATTTAGCTCAGCTGCACTTAGGAGCAAGTTTAGGACAGAGAAAAGAGAAGACTAAATTGGGTTTGTAGAGGGAATGGAAAGCATAGAAGAGCCTTTTCCTTGCTCCTTGTAAAGCCTTCGCTCCGGAGAATTTCTGCTTTCCTGGACAAATCGTTCCTTTGAATGATTTTAGCTTCTGCATCAGAGAAGCTAAGAAAACCACCAAAACCCTTAGTTTTCTTCCTTTCTCCCATCCTCTCAGCTCAGAACAGAGGACCGTGCTGGCTGGTTGGGCATGGTACTCTGTTCTGCGTTTTGGAAGATTGGGAGTAATTTCCTATCCTGTTTCCATCTAATGAGGGAGCTCTGGGAACTAAGCAGCCCAAGCACATACCAGTAGGCCTGCTGGAGCCCTTAGCACCAGCTCCTTTAACATCCTGCCTCCCTGAGAGAGCAGTGCCAGAAAGCCAGGCTGCCCCACAGCTCATGAGCTGCCAGACTGTTTTCGGCTGCTGTTGAGTCATTTGCTGTCTTCTGTGAAAACAGAGAATCACAGCAGAAAAGTCAACGGCTGTAAAATGGCCAGGCTGATAAAAGACCTGAGAGTCCAGAGGAAACATCATCCTGCACGACAAGGCATCTCTGAAGTGTCCATCCTGCTGAAACATGGTTGTTTTCATCATCAGGAAGTACAACATGAATATTTCCTATCCTGTAAAAACTCCTTAAACATAAAATTGCTAGATACACCTCTTGAAGTGCAAGCTTTCATCTTAACTGTTGCTTGTATGCTGGAGTCAAAAATTGGTCCCTCAGCTTTCAGTTCCTTGTACAATAGCAGCACATTTCTCCTGTTGAACACAGACAACAGGGGCTTTAAAGCATTTTCATGGTTTGTTTGCCATTTCTGCTTTGGGTGTATTTTTTTTTCTTTATGCCAAAAAGAGTTTCCACAAAATTGTAGTTTATTATTTGAAAGGTGATATTTTTCAGTGAAGCAACACAACACAAAATCCACGACTTTTTAATCAACAGTGCTGGTGTATTTTCTTCCCTTTAAGAATTAGTTCTGCAAAAAAAACAAGCCCAGTAACCACCTTAGGAGAAAGAGTAAGACAGTTCTAATGATCTCCCAGGGAAACCAAAAATGAAGTGCACAGCATCATTTGCTTGATCTTCAATTATTATTTAATTATCCTACTGATAGGCTCTTTAATTGCCTCTATTGGACAATTTCAGATGACTGCTTTTGTTATTGTTCACTTTTCCTCAAATGCTTCAATTGTGGACTCGCAGAAAAAAAAAAAAGAACACAAACCACCTTTCAAAAAGAGATGCAGGCCTGTAAAGACCCTGTTAAAACATCATGATCCTAAGCTGCTTGGTTGTGTTCTTCAGTAGAGATGCAGCTTTAGGGCTTCCTAAGTGGTACCAAAGTTAATTTGGGGGGAAAATACATTGGTGTGAGTGCACCTTCCCTTCAAAGCCCAGCCAGTTTCCCTTATGCACCAGGAATGGCTCACTAAGTTGAGGCAATAATGAAGTATTGAGCTATGCTCAGCACAGTCTGCAATGTCAGAAGCTGTTGTTTGCAAATTAGAATTGCTAAATACTAAAGGAAGCGAGAACAGCAGTAATAAGAGCAGTGACACAACTAAGCTGTTTATTAAAAAGAAAATAAAAAATTCATCAGCTTTGAGATTCGTGGAAATGACATGAGTGTGTCCTCTTGTACTATTGTGCTTCAACAACAACAGTCTGTCTCATTTTTTAGTGCTCTAGCGAAATTTTTTATATCAAATTGCCTTCAATGATCCATCATTACTTCATAATGTGGTAATGGTGAGAGACCAAAGCAGGCTAATGAAATAATCCGAGCTGCTGAGGTGGGAAAGCCTCTCAAAGCTGCAGCTGAGAGCAGAATTTTCAAGGCTGATACACCACGGACAAACACAGAGGCAAGGCAGGAACAACAGAGTGAAAATCTATGCTCTGGAACCTGGGGCTAGGAAGGAATGAGTAGGTTGGAGGATGAATTGACTAGTTGCTTTTGAATAAAACTTACTGAGCAGTCCATCCCCCTTCAGAATTACCAGTAGTGGCAGGGAAGTGGTGGTTCCCTGCTTCACTGAGTGGGTAACAAGCTCATACACTGGGCTTTTTACAGCTCCAGGACTTCTTATCCCTCTGCCTCCTTAGCCAGGAATAAACTTTATGTTTTCATTTGGTATTGAACTTTACCCAAGAGAAAAAGCCTGGATATAATTAACTTATCATTCTTTTGTCTGTTCTCCAAAACCAGCAGTGTTTTTTTGATTTTTGTGTTCATTTAGAGGTGGGGGTTTTTTGCCTAATATATTCCTATGTTGAGATCAAACTGGTGACTGAGTATGGCCAGGAGAAAAGTGGCATTGCAGGAAGGAGCATTTAATTAAGCAATAAAGTGTGCTTTAGTGATACTAATGCTAGAAAAACTCTCACTTAAAGCAGACTAATAGAGTACATGTGGTGTGCTGGAAGGCTGGTGCTCCTATTAACAAACCTGACAAGCTTCTGAACTGGGTTTTGGAGACCAAAGATAAGACACATTGGAAAAAAAAAAATCCCACAAGACTAAAGACCTTTTATCAGTGGTGCATGTGCTTTTTTATTAATAATACAATAACAAGGCATTAGTTACAAATGTTTGGTATCCAGGTGACCTGTATCCTGACAGACATGAGGGTTTAAAGACAGTAACATCTGCTGGCTCTGTCACCCTAAGAGTATTAGCAAAGCCCAGTACATATTACTAAGATCTTCATGCAAACACACTGGAGGGAACTTTAGTTGAAAAGAGGTGATTTTCTTTCAAACTTCTCCTTTGGTTTCATTTAACAGACAGTAAAGTTTGGGAAGATGGAATCATCATCTAGAAAATTTTTAATTCATGAGCACTATAGGTTTCATGGAGTTCCTTAATTAACAGCCTAGAAATTGTACTGCCCCACCATCCTGAGCTTAGAAACAGAGCAGCCCCCAAGAGGAAAGGCACCATTTATGGTTATTTTTGCTGCCCACACTGTGCCAGGTCAGGGCACTGATGTGCAAAGCATGGTAATAAATGACATGGAGCAGCAGCCCATAGTCTGGAGCTGCCTCACAAAGGCAGTGAGTGACACATCATGAAGTTCTGGCCTTTGAGGGAGCCCTTTCACCTTAGCAAATGCAAAAAAAAACATAGCAAGGGATTTACTGAATTGCCAAGCAAAGACATTCTGAGTAACAAGGGTAGCCTGGGAGAACTTCATGACATGGTAGGGAAGGCAAGTTAGATTCTTCAAAAAAAAAATTGTCCAAGTGGATTTCAGATTCAAATGGATTTAGAAACATTATATTTCTCTTAAGTTGCAGAGGTCTGGACTAACAGCTTTTACCTTCATTATGTAGTTTGAGACAAGAGTGCAGCCATTCAGCAGGTCACTTACCAGCACAGTCCTGCATTTAGGACTCTACTGTCATAAGAAAAGTAGCTTAAATCCCTACAATTACCTTGCAAAAATCTCACCATTCGTAAGATTCAAGATGTGTATTTCACACACTGATCTCATTTCATGTTTGTTCTTTTATGCAGCAATTAGAAGAGTTTTGTTGTTAATGTCTGATTTATCTGAACTATCGAATACAACAGCCAGCAGATTTCTTAGGGCTCACAGGGAGCAGAACACAGATCCATGTTAATGCTTCCTAAGGCCTTTTAAAGAGCTGTCATTATTACTGTGTTGCAGTCAGTGCTTTTTTTATCACATTAGTACATCCACATTGTTATAATACTTTGTGTGTTTCATCAAACATTTTCAGACTTACATTTCCAAGGCTGGGCCTTAGCCAAGGGGATGTCTTTAGATGTTTCAGTGTAGACCCCAATTTAGGGTCCAGACTCTCAGTTCACATCAAATCATGACTTGATCATGCTGTAATGATGCCGAGCAAGGATCTGGCCCTGTGGCACCATGTTTAAAAAGCTGTATGTCATAAAATACATACTGTTTAGTAGTGGCCACACTCATCCCTGGCACAGGAACACCTAAAGCCTCATGAATGCAGTATGATTCTGGGCATGTTGGCACATTGCTTCCTCCTTTCCAGCTACAGCACAGTCCCAAAGTGCATCACTAAAAGTGCTCTGTTGAAAACAGGCCAGTGCAAAAACATGAGAGTTTGTCACTGCAAAAAAATGGCTTTTTTTTGTCTTTTTTTTTTCAACTGTGTGCTTCTAATTAATCCAACAGCATTTTCAAATAATTTAAGCAAGTGTTATCTTACAGAATTAGAGAAAAGCAAAACATTAACATATATAATTATTAAATAAGTGGAGGAAAAGATGAAAAATCATCAGCAATTCAAGATAGGAACACACAAAGTGGCAAAATATTAGACTATTTCTCTGCCTCTAAATTCACTCATGACTTGAACAGGATGGATTCTCTTCTTTGCAGAACCTTTTCTGACAGCAGCATAGATTTCTTCTGGCTTCTCTCTTTTAATGAGGGGCTTCTTCTCTGGAGCCTTCATTCTCCACATGACAACTGGATGTCGTGGGCCAGTGGGACTCTGAATCTTGATAATCTTTGTGGATGCAATATAGGACATCTTCACTGTCTGCACCACAGCATTCATTAGATTTTTAGCGGCCTGAATTAGCGAAGTGACGCTGTCCAACTGTAACAAGAAAAGGACACATCAGCCTGGGAAATCGGTGTGCTTTTAATCACAGCATCAGCAGGAATAAACAACAGTTAAAAAATAAGGCTACCATACTAAATCCTAATTTCCTTACTTTCCCTTGATGTGTTTGATCACTATATCCATGTTCCCCCGCTCAGATTTAAAGTGATATACAGAAATTTGTGCTGGTGGAATATATGAAGGCTTATGTAGACAATGTTAATAGTTTTCTTGGTTTTTAATGTGAATTCATGATACTTGTCCACAGAGTTTCACTGCAATTACTACTGGTGGTTAATGAAACCAATTCAAAGAAGAGCTGTGAAAATCTGACCCGTTACTTCCACACATGCTCATGAGCAATGCTGGGATACTACAAAGTGCCTGGATTTGTCAGGAGCCAAGTCAGCAGCCAAGAGCTGTAAGGGTAATTAAGAGCAGGATAGCACACAGAAATCACAGTGACTGTGTGGCCTCTCCAGCTGCTTACAGAGTGCCAACCTAAGAGGTAGAATGTAGAACAAACTAATCCCCATCACTGCTACCACCTTCAGCAGCACACAACACAGGCATGCAAGAGGTACAGCAAAGGTATTTTCCATCAGTAGTCATGGAAACACAAAACAGTAACACTGAGGAAGCTCTCTATGGTTTGGATGTTAAAAATAGCAGGACTAATCTATATAAATGGAGAGCCTACAATTCACCTTCTAAACATCCCATTTGTTGAAGCATTTGCCTTCTGTAAAAGCACTGAGGCCAGTTCTCTAAAGGGCCATGAGTTTGTGCTTTGCCATCCAACCCAAGCCCACAGCCTTTGGCAACACAGTTTTGCAAACTGAGTCATTAGGAAAGGTTAAAGGGCTTTGCCCTTTGCCTTTTGACCCTTTGCCAGGTCAATTGAATTGATCACGTTCTCAACTGGAGTGTGTTATTGTCTGTCTTCATTGTCTTTGGGTAACACTTAGGAACACATGTTGGTTGTGTAACACAAATGCAAATAAGGTAGAAATAAAAAATACAGCCAAGTGTCTGGATTCAGTTGCAATTTGGAATCACAGAAAAACCCTCCAGTTAACACAGCACTTACTGCTCCTCTCTGGAAGTGCCGAAAAAAAATACCCCTTGCTACTCCCACCCCACCTCACAGTTAAAACAGTTAGAGGCCTTGTTGAATGCACACCTATGTGAGATGGCAAACTGAAATTACCTCTGTGCTCCAAGAAAAGGTGTTAAATTTACCAGATGGTTGCTAAAGTTCACTCCTTGTTGCAGCGTGGGAGCTTTCTACAAAGGACAGTTTATAAGAGCCCTGTGATCCGTGCAGGGCAGTGTGTGGCCATCACATTGTGGGGGTTGTGGGTTATAAACTGAATTAGGGAAGCCACTCAGCTCAGTTTGGCAGGACAGCACAGCTCCTATGAAACCATTTGACATGAAGTTCAAAGCACATGCTGACCCCCAAGCCTAATTTCAAATACTGCCTTTAAACCTAACATTTTACAAACTTCCAGGCTGTCAGTAAGGTTTCTGCTCACAGGCCCTGTCCTTACACTCCTGACAAGTCTGCAGTTCCCAGTACATCCATTTTTCTAGGGATGCTGACTGGGGTGTAGCAGTAGCTCTGTGGCAGATGAACTCAAGTCCTGGCCAAATTTCACACTGCTGAATACTGTCACAAAAAATTTATTTGATGAGAAGGAGAGAGACAAAAGTTCACATGAACTTCTTTCTTTCCTGCTAACCAGAGGATTAATTATAACAGACACACCCATGCATACACACACAAAATTTTTTTTTTAATTGAATTAACAGCTGACAACACTATAGTCTTCACAGCTTCTTAAAAGCTTTGAATAATCTTTTTGCTTCGCTAAACAGTCAATACGTACACATTCACTTTTCTAGCACTGGCAGTATAGCAACACCAAGGTGAAACTGCTGGGTGAAAGGAAAAGATAGCTTTGGTTCTATTGTAGACTTAAAAGGCAGTTTTTCACCTTGAAGTTTGTCAGTGGCTTTAAGTGTTCCAGCTTTTTAAAGCTGCATTAGAGACACACGAGGAGAATGAGAGGCTGGGCAGCAAGATGGGCTGGGGTGTCAGTGGCAGGTCCAGTGAAAGCTGCTCCAGGAGTAGGGAAAAAAAAATATCTGTTTGCATGGAAGGGAAAAGGCTTCTAGAAGAAATTGGCAGCATCCAGGCAGGATAAAGGTAATCACAAAACTTCAGCTGTTTTTTTATTGTGACTTCAGTGTAACTGTGAAACATGGATAATGAAATGGGATCCTTTTAGGTGAGCATTACAATTTACTTGACCTTTCCTCTCCTGTGGAAACTGAACAGTTACCACCTTGTTCTGGCATCTAGGGCTCCTTTAACCAAATGCTTGTGGTTCTGAAACAGTCCACAGCTCCCTCACCCCACCACTGTGATCAAGAAATTTTTATGTCTTAAACTATAATCATATATATCTACTATAAACAACAAATAAACTTCATGGGCCCCTAATTTTGATGAGGTTATAACTGGAAACCAATATGTGGAATGTCAGCCTCACAGTCTGACATGGGTTCTGGGAGTGGACACCTGCCAAGTCCAGCATTTTAAACGCTAAAGCTCCAAAGACTGACTTCCAAACCCAATTGTACCGAACTGAGGTGGCTGAGTTCTACTTGTCATGCCAGAGGAACCAAACTCTTTAAGCTCTACAAAAGATGCCCTGAGATACAAACAGGTTTGCAGATACCTAAACCAAAAATATAAGAAATAGCTGAAGGGCAGACGACCTACAGACCACTGAGGATGTTTAAATAAGGGGAGTGCAGTTTAAATTAGGGTGCTGCAGCTATCACAGGGATGGAGTGGGTGGGTGTGTAGGTGGTGTATGTCAGGACAGGCAGCAACCCACATTAATTCTACTTTCCTCTTGGCGTAGGCAGTGAGACACAGGGAGATTCAGTTAATGCTACTCTTCAGGCTCTGTCCACATTATTTGCAGCATCCTACTGCCCATATTTTCCCCTCAGCTTCCTGGATGCATCTCACACTTGTCTTCTAAACAGGAAGGCGGCGGCGGTGGTGGTGGGGATATTAACGGCATCCAATATTTTGGAGAAGCTTTTAAAAGATGTTCTTGGACATGTACCATGGATGACAAGAATCAAGCCATACACTGAATCTTTTTTTCTGTCTCTAGAGAGCAGCTGTTTTTATACCTCAATGCCAGTAGCATTATAGAATTTGGTGGAAACCTGTTGTTCTTCTGTAAAACTGATGTACTCAAGGGCTGTCTTCGCTTGGATGCTTTTATCTCAGATATTCAGCAGGCTCTTCAAGGTCTCATATCCAGGAAAATTGATGAAATGAAACTTGGCATAAATGAAAGACTGATAAAATATTCATTGAACGTTTAAATTCATTTCATTTACAGAAATGTAGCTGCAAACTCCTCAATGCACAGCAAGTGGTACATAAAGATTCAGTAGCAAAACAAACAAAACAACCCCAAACGAAAAGCTGTTTTATTTTTGCCTGACTCCACTTTTTCAGCATTTTCCATGGAGATGCAACATTCCAGCCTCCACATTTCACAGGTCTGACTCTGTCAGTTAAGACAGTAATTCATTAAAGGTTTTAGGGAAAACATCCTTTGCCATATCTTTACTCACCTGTCCTGTTATTTTCCATTGCAAAACAAACACAGAATGATTCTGTAACAGTGATTATAGAATCACACTGGGGTGAAACACAGAAGATATAGACCTGATCATATTTTTTTACCCAAGCCCCACCACCACTACCAAAAATCCTACTGGCAACCCTCCTGCTGAAATGGACTCTCATCTCCAGCACTTTTATTCTTCCTCTGCAATGAGTCCTGAATGAAAGTAAGCAAAGTCTCCAATGAGTAATAAAGCTGAAGAAAAGGGAGTTTGGGGGGGGGGAAGTAATTTTTAAACTTTATTTTCAATTTGTTTACATGCATTGTATTTTTCTCATTTTTGGTAAAATAATTTCATGTCTTGGCAGTAGTAGCAATCCATTACTGTAATAAAATATTGAACAGTATAATAACTGGTATGGTCAGTTATTTTTAATATTCAGTGTGATTAGGAGAATTGTGACTTAGAATTTGAAGAAACTCTTTTGCTGTTGAAATATTTTCTGTTCAGTGCACTAAGAAATGCTTGCCTTGTCACGTGTCACCAGGAGTCGTTTCTGTAGCAGTTAAATACAAAATTTCCCTACTCCCAAAGCACCTAAATAAGCCAGAGTCCCACTCCCATTCTTCGCATAGATTTGCAGGTGCTGCCTCTTTGCCATAAAGAAGTGACAGCCTTTATTCCTTCCTTCTGGAATAAAGCTGTGAGGGACTGCACAAAACCGTCCTCACAAAGCATTGGATACGTATGGTGCCAGTGTTTGGAGTCCCAGCTGGGACACCCCGACTGCTCTGCTCTGAGCATTCTTGTTTTGTTTACAGGGAACTAAGGTTTTGCTATTTGAGAACAGATTATCAGTTGGCTGTTTACCTTCTCCCAAGTTGTTTTTGCAG
Organism: Pipra filicauda; assembly: GCF_003945595.2. Classification (NCBI taxonomy): domain Eukaryota; kingdom Metazoa; phylum Chordata; class Aves; order Passeriformes; family Pipridae; genus Pipra; species Pipra filicauda. The sequence goes on along the minus strand of NW_024104778.1, from coordinate 46,229 downwards.
TTCAACCAGACTTTTGGTTTTTGTACAGGTGGGAGCTGAGAACTGAATATGAAATACACAGTTCTTTTGTCAGTGTTTGAAGCCTGAACTTAAAATTCTTTTGGAAGCAAGGTCAGTTATTAAAAATTAATCTTAATTGAACCACAAGGTTCATTAAATACATTCCTAGAAGCAAATTTCCTTTGTTACACTATACTGAGAGACTAAGACTGAATTTTTAATTCTTTGACAGCTCAAAAATAACACGAATTCTACATTTCTGTAAAGAGCAGTGAGTGTCTGAGCAGTGCTCCATTTAAGGTAAGGAGTACTTACTACATTGTGCTTTTGATTTTAGTCCTGCTTTTTTTACTATGCTTTTACTATTTGATTTTGTGAATTTCTTTCTTGTGCTTTCACTAAGGTTGCTATATAAAATAAAGTGATTTAATTCCTTAAGATTAAAAGTAGAAGAAAATCCAAATAGGTTAATTATTAAGAGTGAAATCTTGACTGTTGAAGACATCAGAGTTTTTCCTTGTCCTTGGCCAGGATTTGAACACAAGTTACTCGACCTGTTTTCTGAGCCACACTAGTGATAATTTCATTTTAACGGAGATCTTGACGTAGCAGCGACACTAAGAGATGGATGTTCAAGGAAGCACAGAAAAAAGTTAAAAGAGTTGGAAGCACATCATTTCTTCACACAACTTCATTCAACATACCACTTCATAGATTCAATCCCAGTTCAGGTTGTATAGAAAATAAGCCAAAGGGAGACTTGCCATTGTGATTTTTTTTTTTTAATCTGGAAACTGTTCACCTCTGCTTTGCCATGTTCTCCCTTGGGATATTGGAGAGATTTCATCCCCATTCATGGAACTGGCCTCAGGAAATCTGCTTCACCCTTTGCGTTGTTTATTTTCAATGAACTGAGTTTTCCTAAAAATGCAGCAATCCTGTTGGTTATCTATGTCTGTCTGTCCATTCAATGATTGCATTTTATACCTCAAGAGTTTCTGGGGTTTGATCTGTGTTTTACTCATTTTTCAGGTGGGGAAATTGAATCTAATGAACTAAATAACCAACCATGACCAGAATCTGCTTCAGGCTAAGTAGGATTCAAAGAACTGAAACTGAGTCCTGTAATTAGACCAGGCCTGTGGCCAAGTTAAATGATAAACAACTTACATTAAGGGTTGTAAAACTGTTCCTATGCAACACCATAATGTAGCAGATGCTTAGCCAGGCAGTTATCTCAGTCCCTCCCAAGTACTCACTTCCAGGGAGGTTTAAAAAAAAAGAATCTATCTCTTTTTAAAAACAGGTCTTGAGAAAAATCCTTTATAAAGGATAATATAAATCCTTTCCTTGCTGTTTATGAAGAAATTGAATGCTTGTCACAATAATCTTTGACACGCACTGAGGCTCAGAACTATAAAACACATCCGGATTTTTGGTAATTACCAAAGTAATTATTATTAGGAAAAGTTAACTGGCTTGTAGTGTACCTCACCAGCAATACTTGCTACTCCTTTGAATTAGTTCTCAGTAGATGCAGTTTAGAAAGCAATAGTAACTGAGATGCCTGGAATTGACAGGAAAACCTGCTTTGCTTTGCTTCCAAAGGCCAGGAGTTCTATATACACACACCTGCCAGCACATACTAGGCAAAAGCAGAGAAAGCTGTAGTGTTATTACATTAAAAAAAACAACCAAACAGTGAAACATTTCTTCACTTCTCAGTAGAAGAAAATTTTAATATATCAGCTCTTGAGGGCTAACATCAGCTTTTACAAAATGGGTGTTTTAGTATTTTCAGGGTCAGACATCAAAATAAGAAGTCATTTTAAGCATGGTGTAAGGCCCTATAAGTAACCTTCCACCATCCTTTCAAACAAACTGAACTACACGTTCCAATGACGTGGAGGAATACCAGCCAGGAGAAACAAACTGGCTGAACAGGGAGCAGTGGACACTCCCCTGATGCAAGAGGCATCAGCTTTGCCAGAACAGCTGCTGTGGACCTAAAGCAAGGCAGAAGGGACGTTTTTCCACTGAAGGTCACACAGCAGTGAAAGCAGGACAGCAGCACTGAAGGTGGTGGAACAAACCATCTATGTGTAGTAAATGCAGTGGGCTGTAACAGCAGCCCACATTTCAGCAGGACTGCCAGCATGCTGCTTAGTCCTTTGTTCCCTCTCTTCAGTCCTACTGGGGCTGCAGCTGAGAAGCAGTTCTGCCCACCTCGACTTCTCTTTTAGGGGGAAAAAGAACGTCTAGAAACCCTAAAAGGAACGGAAATGCACTGCTCCCATCTCCCTTGCCAAAGGAGCAGCTCTTCAGGAGTTGAGCACAGTGCCAGCTCTTCTCCAGTAGCAGCTGAAACCCTCCAAGTGGAGCGAAGGCGTGGAGCCACTTGCCAGCTGCCACAGCACTCACACATTGGCCAAGACATCACTTTCCTGGGGTATGGATATCCAAGGATTGGGACTGCGTCAGCCAAAGGCCTGGTGGCAGACACCCTGCCTTGTATTTTGCTACCTGCTTCCTTATATATAGCTCTGACTGTGTTTTCACCTGCGGCACAGCCTTCAAAGCTGAAGGGCGTTCATAGCAATGCAGGGAACTTTTGATTTAACAGCCATGGGAACTCAGTGGTAACTCAGGAAGTAGAGCAGACATTTAAATCCAGTCTCGAGTCATGAAGTTGGAAGTATTAAAGCACTTACATTTGGCACAAAAGCTGACTTACGTCACTGTTTAAGGTAAAGTCTGGCTCTTGAGATACCAAGAGGAAGAGCAGAAGATAAATGAGACATTTGGAGAAAAACCAGAGTGACAAAGCCTTCAGTGCACAGGTAAGGTTGGCTAACCTGAGAGGGCTTTTCTGTGCCAGTTAGCAAATGTAACTCTGTAACTCTGGATACTGTAACTCTTGAGAACTCTCTCTTCACACATTTCCTTTTTAAGGTCAAAAAGCTCTATCTCCCTTGCCAAATACAACATAAAATGAAATACAGGAAGATAATGAGTATAAACAGCACAAAACAGAATTGCCTGGCATAAGTCAGGGAGAATGATATTAATATGTAAGGATCTGTTAATTTTCTGCTCTGTGATATAATTTGCTTTACTTAAAGCCACTGCTGGGGAAAAAACCCATCAAACTGGCAAGGTAAGGTGCAAGCCTATCACTGTGCAGTACTTGAGAATGAATTATCAGCTTATCTATATAAATGAATGCAACTATTGTCAATCTGCATACTGCAAATGTTACCCCATTATTTTGTGCTTGAAGAGGCACAAATTTATTCCAATTAATAGAAGGAAGTGTCCGTTTCCTGTTTAATCACTCCTAATGAAGATGCAGTGAATCCTTACCTTTTTTTCTTGTGCAGCTCACAAACAGGAAATACAAGCTGCATTATTGAAAAATGTAAGTATTTTATGGGACCATGAAAGACTAAACACTGATCAAGGAATTATTAATGAGTGATAATAACAAAACTGCAGTGAGTGGAGAATTAGAAGCTAATGATCTACATCTCCTCTTTTTCTGTACATGACCTTTATAACCTCCATAACTGGGGCTCTGACTAGAATGAAGTTACTGGAGCTTGGGGAAGGACAGTGAGAAAGGTGGACAACAAGATTATATGGCCTGAAGTAAAAAAGCCACTAAATGAGGAGAAAATTCCTAGTTCTTTCCTAAGAGAGAACTTTTAGTTAGGAGAACTCTCAGCTGGATACTCCCCAAAGCATCCCAACTGGCCCAGGCAAACTGGCCTATTTAACCTATGCTAATGATATGGGGGGAGTTATTAATTTTGGGCAAGAAACCCTCCAGGGGAAGTTGTTAGAGGAATGTTACAGGGAAGACAAGGTTACAGGGGACACAGCTGAAAAGCAGCTGAAGAAGGTAATGTGGTACCAAGAATTAATGACTATGAACTGTGTTCATGGATTTAAACATACTTTTTCCTATGCATAATGTTTGCTCTTTTTTGTCATGCAGTAAGTCCCAAACTGAGCTGTGCTGGCAGTCAGCAGTACCTCCCCAGCTACAGTGCTTATATAGGTGAGAATACAGAGACATAGGTGCCCTCATACCATGGCACTGCTGACCACCGTTATATGGTCCTAAACAGTGTTCATCTGTAATGCCATTTATATCTACTTTACTTGCTCTGCCATAGCATCATCCAGAAGAAGATACTGGTAAGACAGATGATGTGACTTAACACTTAACTCTATTTCAAGCAGATAGATCTACAAATATGGGATAATATATCCTTCTTCATTTCCTCCTGACCTGGAAGTACATCTCTGGGGGATTTCTTTTTGTGTTCAGACACACGTATGTGCATATTCCATGTGTGTAAGTAAATGAACCACCATCTTAAAGTTTGTTACAGTACTTAAAACCAAACTACTTCAGAATAACAGTGATAATACATAATATGTTTTGAGAATTAAAAAGAAAAAAAACCAAACAAGTGATTGCTATTCCTTCTAAGCAATTAGTCTTACGCTTCACTGTCTTAGATTCTCTGTGTTGTGTATAAAAAACAGGAAATAAAATGAGACTTGGGGCTACATTGGAACATTTCTTGTGGGTCCCTTCCAACTCAGTATATTCTGTGATTCCATGATATTACAAGTACAGGAAAGTCCAAATGAAATGCAACACTTATGTCAATTAACAGAGTAATTTATACCATTTTTCTACTTACAGCAGACATGATAAGCTCTCCACCAAGATTCTGGATTTCTGCTTTAACTTGACTGCAGATTTTGAGCTGGTGGGAGTAGAGCTTGATCTGTTCTAGGTAAGCCAATAAATCCTGTTTGCACGACTGGTCTGGACACTGAAAAGAACAATTAATAAAGCATTTCAACAAAATGCTGATTCAAACATGTCTCAGGAATCATGTCAATACTTCACTGAGGAGTATTCAAATTGTACATTAATTTAGGCTTGTCTTTCACTGCAGCTGTATCAGGCTGCACAGTTCATTCCTCTTGTAAAGGTTTTTAATGTAATAGTTGGAGGATCAGAATAATCTTAAAATTCCTCATATTCCCTTTTAACACTGCTGCACTTGCCTTAGCAATATTTCTAAACACATTCTTTACTGTATGGAATAATTACTTTTCCTTCAATTCCACAGAGGCTGTGTTTTTTATTTAAGAAAATACCTACATTAACAGTGATGTGGGGAATATAAACATGCATTTTGTGGGCAAATGTAAACACACATGCAGAGACAAGTTAACATTTATATATTATGCTTTATCTTGTAATATGAACTATGGGGTTTTTTTGTGTTCCATCCAGAGTGAATTCAACTCAATCCACAGATCATCTGTATCAGTGGGAACAGGAAAATAAAGTCTTACAGAAAACTCATTGATTGCAATACTTTTAACACCATAGATTTTTTTTCCTAATATTATTTTTTTAAATAAAAATAGGGTCTTTCCAACCTCATTTTTGTGAACTGTCAAAATACAGGGAATACTTGGAGGGGAAATATTGCTCTGAGGTACCAAGGCCATGTACGTGTTTGTTCTGAAGCTACTTCTCACTGCTCTGGCAGAATAAAGGCATCTTCAGGGGAATAGTGAGTCCCTATTTTGCTACCACAGCTGTAAAAATTAAGTGTGATAAATAAGCAATGGATCCCTACAGTTTTTCAGAGATGTGTTTTTAGCCTGTGTGCTGTACTTACATAATAAATACAGTCACTTTTTTCTGATAGGAAACTGTGTTCAGCTTTGTATATTAAAAAAGCAAATATACATTCCCACCAACCACTGTGTTGACTGTCAATGATCAGTCAACGATCTATGCTTTTATATTTATGGTTTTATTTAAACTTTTGACCTTATGGAATTGTGGTCAATGGATTTAAATCCAAAACCTGCCAGAAGTCAGCAAAAGCACCAATTCTACTTAATTCATAAAATGTTTTATCTACTGGCTTTGCTGAAGAAACCTGGTATATGTTTAAAGGGGTAGTGTGACAATGCTATCTTCGTGGCTATGCAATATGTTTGCTTAAGCAAACAAGGTCATGCTTTAGACTTAGGAAAACATAAGAGTAAATAAGGAAGGCCAGACTGAACAATTTAAAATTAATTAATACAACTTGGATATCAGTCCTTATGGTGTGTTCTGCTACATCTGTTACTAAAATGTTTTCTGTGCTTTGACACAGAACAAAATTTGTTTTGTTCTTTGTTTTTAGAACAAAACCGGAAGTCTTTCTTGACATCTTCTCTTGCTGCGTGTGATGTTTTCAAAGTGTTAGCATGTATACTAAAATATGTCTTTGTTTCTTCCTTACTCAGCACTGCTTTAAGAACTGTCCAAATCAATATTTAAATACTAGTATTTCATTGACTGCTTAGAAAACACTCATTGTGTATTTTATTTTAATTAGTAAAAATTTATACTTCCAGTCAAATACAACGGTAATACCTCTAAGCAGCAGAATTAATTATATCAACATGAAGTGTATTCCTGGAAAGATATTCTTTCTCCTCCCTGTTTTTCTTTCCTTAACTACATTGTGACTTTGTTCTCTCAGCCAGAAAAACTCAATATATAGGGTGGTAGGGTGGTAATATGCCAATATAGCGTCTCATGCACTTAAAACAGTGACAATGTCAATTAGAGTAGTTCAATGACAAGAATAATTATTATATAGTTCTCTTTTATATAATCTCCAAGTTAACAATCTCCAATCAGCCACAGTAAGAGACAGTTTCCAGGCAAACCTTCAAACTAGGCTCGAAAACATTCCCACAGTTTCTGCAGATTCCTCTCCTGAAACAATCTGGCATCATATTAAAAACAGCATCCTGCAATCCTCTGAAGAATCCTTAGGGTTCTCCCTCAAGAAGAACAAGGACTGGTTTGACGAAAACAACCAAGAAATCCAAAACTTGTTGAGGAAGAAGAGAACAGCCCACTAAGCACACCTTGCACTGCCATCCTGTCATGCAAGAAAAACAGCCTTTCGTCTTGCGTGCAGCAAGCTCCAACAGAAACTCCGTGACATCCAGAACAAATGGCGGATTGATCTAGCTGAAAAAACTCAATTATGCGCAGATACAGGTGATCACAAAGGTTTCTATGAGGCCTTGAAAACAGCATACGGGCCCACATACCAGTTACAAAGTCCGCTACTCAGCGCTGATGGGCAAACACTCCTAACAGACAAAACCCCCATTCTGAATCGATGGTCTGAACACTTTCAGACTCTTTTCAGTACCAACCGTATAGTCCAAGATTCAGCAATTCAGTCCATCACACAACAACCGGTACAATATGAATTGGATACTGCCCCCACTTTAGGAGAAACCCTCAAGGCCATACAGCAGGTGAAAATCGGCAAGGCACCTGGGGTTGATGGAATTCCACCAGAAATCTGGAAACATGGGGGCCTTGCACTCCACACCAAATTTCATGAGTTTGTGGTGCGCTGTTGGGAGCTCGGTGAACTACCATCAGACCTTCGTGATGCAGTCATCATCACTTTGTATAAGAAGAAAGGTATCAGATCAGATTGCTCAAACTATCGTGGTATTACTCTGCTCTCCATTGCTGGCAAAATCCTGGCAAGAATACTCTTGAACAGACTAATACCCACTATAGCAGAAGGAATCCTTCCTGAAAGTCAGTGTGGCTTCAGAGCCAACAGGAGCACCACAGACATGGTATTTGTCCTCAGACAACTGCAAGAGAAGTGTAGGGAACAGAACAAAGCTCTCTACGTAACCTTTGTCGACCTCACCAAGGCTTTTGATACTGTGAGCAGAAAAGGTCTGTGGCAGATTTTGGAACGCTTAGGTTGTCCCCCCAAGTTCCTTAAAATGATCATCTCACTCCACGAGGATCAGCACAGCCAAGTCAGATATGACAACACACTTTCTGAGCCCTTTTTAATTAAGAATGGTGTGAAACAAGGCTGCGTTCTCGCTCCTACCCTATTCACAGTCTTTTTCAGCAGGATGCTCCAAAGGGCCACGGCAGACCTCGAGGATCAGGATGGTATCTACATTCGATACCGTACTGATGGAAGTCTATTCAATCTAAGGCGTCTGAAGGCCCACACCAAGACCTTAAACCATCTTGTCCGAGAGCTGCTTTATGCTGATGATGCCGCCCTCGTGGCCCACACAGAAGCAGCTCTGCAGCGTTTAACATCCTGCTTTGCAGATGCTGCTGAGCTCTTTGGACTGGAAGTCATCTTAAAGAAGACTGTGGTCCTCCATCAGCCTGCACCTCAAGAAGTCCCCCATCATCCCCATATCACCATTGGCCAATCAGAGCTCAAATCAGTCCAACAGTTTAATTACCTCGGTAGCCTCATCTCCTCAGATGGTAAGATCGACGGAGAGATAGACAACAGGATAGCTAAGGCATATAGTGCTTTTGGAAAACTCCACAAAAGAGTATGGCGTAATAAACACTTGAAGAAAAGCACCAAGATCAGTGTTTACAAAGCCATAATGTTGTCGACTCTCTTATATGGATCCGAATCATGGGTCATCTACCGCCACCACCTGCGACTCCTAGAACGCTTCCATCAACGCTGTCTCCGTACAATCCTAAACATCCACTGGTCAGACTATGTGACCAATACATCTGTTCTAGAGCAAGCAGCTATCACAAGTATTGAGGCCATGTTGCTGAGAACACAGCTGCGATGGGCAGGGCACGTCTCCAGGATGAAGGACCACCGCCTCCCTAAGATCTTGCTCTATGGTGAACTTGCCACTGGCTGCCGCAACAGAGGAGCCCCAAAGAAAAGATACAAGGACTCCCTGAAACAACATCTCAGCCTTGGCCATATTGATCACCATAACTGGTCTACTCTGGCCTCCAATCGGGAGGCCTGGAGACACACCATCTATAACGCAGCTGTCTCCTTCGAGAACACTCGCAGGATCACTCTTGAGGAAAAAAGGTAATGCAGAAAGAACCGTGTATTGCAGAATACACCATCTAAGGAGTCTTTCTGCTGTGCCTTTTGTAATCGGATATGTCTGTCACGTATTGGCCTCATAAGCCACCAGTGTGCCTGTAGCAAATGTGGATAGAGCCTTCCCAAATCTTCGTTCGCGAAGCCTAGCCATGACATTTATATAATAATATTGTCAGGCTTGTCACATTTACTATCTTCCTTACATAGCATTAGAGAAGAAATGTGTACCATTTTAGGAATTCTAAAGATGATATGAACCAAAGTCTGGGAAATGACCACTCAAGAACAAAGACCTTGAGGTCAAAATAGTTCTATGAGAACACTGTTTCAAGGCCAGGAGCATTCAAAACAACAAATGCTTGGCCTTAAATAGGAAAAGTCTTCTGAAATGTAATTATGCAACTGTACAACTCTGTGGCATACCCACAGCTTTACCACCCTGAGTAGATACAGTGCATCTTTCCCCTCCAATGCCCACACCAAGGCACATAAGAAGGACAAGAAAGATTTTAATGGATACAGGTATTCTTTCCTCCATTACAAATCCAAGGGGTTATTGACTGTGTTCAAAACAAAGGAAACGGTTTTTAACACTGGGTGTTAAGTTGCAGAAATTTTTGGTACAGAATGATTATATTAAAAGCTTAAGTGGCTTAAAGAAGTTACTGGACAAATTAATGGACTATTCTGTGTGTCTGGTTTTATAGGTTTGGTTAAGTAAATTCTGGAATGGCTGCTGAGTGCTGGGAGACCTTATTGTGGGAGTATCGTGCCATTATCCCAGGGAGTTCTGTAAGTATTCACTATTAACTGTAAGTATTCACTATTAACTGTGTCAGCAACAGGGTACTGGCCTGAACGTACCTGTGGTCTGGCCAAATGGGTTCATTTTTGTTATTCACCCATAAAACTTCACCAGATGAGATGACAAAGACAGGGACTAACACAACAGAAGAGCAGGCATTTGCAAGGGTAAAGATAACATTCTGCACTACTTTAAGCAGGATAAAATATTACAAAAAACCCTAAAGCCTCATGCCTTATAGCATATCTAAATCAACCATGGACAGATGTTAGGAAGAAATGTACTATGTAGGACATTCCATAAGGAATCTTCTACATATTGCTCAGAAGCATCTGGTACAAGCAACACTTGCTCACTAGTGAAACCAAAATCTGGGCTGCAACAGAAGGACAACTAATAAATTCTGCATTTAATCAACTCACAGGTCATTGATGATTACCAGTTTAATGCCTCACATTCTTAGCTAGAAATGCCCACACATTATGAGAGGTTTTTTTCCCCATACATATCGCAGGGATCAGAGCAGACCCACATCCAAAAAACGCAGCGGCATTTTACCTAATAGAAAGAATATCCACAGGAACCCTGAAGTGATTTGATAAATTCAAATTATGCAGTGATTAAAACCATATTGAAACCAAGATTCACAATCGCAAGTGAAGAAGCCACTGGCACAGCAGTGGCACAAGAGGTCTAGACAAACAATTCTGCTGGAAATTCTGATTGTAGACAATACTGTTCTTGCTTTAATTTCATCCCTTTGCTAAAAAGCCAGTAGCATTTCTCTAGAATCCAAATCTGTCTTCATGGTGATTAATATTGGGTATAATCACCCACAGACCCACTACTATAAATGTTTGTTGTGCCTGTTGGGTGCTATACCACGTGGGGTTCCCTTCACTGACAGGGATGTAAGATTATTTACACTGTGCTTTCCTTACTGCGTTAATTAGGTCTGGCAAACAACATATTAAATGACACCTCACAGTCCGAGTGCCTGTCTTACTGGGATAGTAGTGGATGCAAAACAACTGGAACACCAAGGAGGCTCTTAATAAAACCTTAATCTTCAGCACATTCCATCAAACCAGGATGTACTAACTAACTGCCTTAATTATCTCATGGCTTCCAGGTCACAAATTTGACAATGAATTTACAACAATCTTATTTTAAACTACATTTATTATCAATGTACTTGTGATTCATTTGCCTAGGTTGATGTTGATGCTGTACTGTGATTATTTTCACAGTTGTTAACTCTGAGCCATTTTAAAAGTGCTGTGAGCACAGACTGAAATATAACTGAATTCTGCTAATTGTACCACACTGCATCCCTTTCCTTCAAACACAGGAAGAGAGAATCATAAAAAAATATGAAATTAAAGAAAAAATGATATCAGAGAGGTTCTATTGTGGCTGATGAGTTATAAAAAGACTGCAAACACAGTTACAGGGTAGAGTTTACTGTGGAGTTTTTCCTTTTCTCCTAACAGAAAAACAGTAAGAATGATGTAATTACACAGTTCTCTGAAATCACATGGAGTATGAATCAAAATTATTCATTTGAAAATGTTTCAATAACAGGAAAAGGCCAAAGAGACACAACAGTGATTCTTCATCATGCAGAGATTGCTTCTGTTGGGTCTGAGCAAGATGGAGGAAGCAGAGTGATGGCTTTGCTTTTCTTCCTTTTGTGTAGCTTTGAACACTGAAAATCCTGTCACACATTACTGTGGTCCTGGTAACTCCAAAGGCAGAGGAAGAGCTGTCATGGAAGCTGAACACTAAAGTGATGCACCCTAATAAAATGACAGTATCAGAGGTGGTAACAAATACTTAGATGGAAGCCTAAGCTTGATAGTAAGTGGTGGGACAGCGTCCAGAAGAGTATGTGCAGGAATAATGGAAGGACCTATATCTTGAAAGATCAGCTAATTGAAAATTGAAGCAAATAACACAAATCCATTTTTTTCCATGTAATAGAAATTCCACATAATTTAAATGTTACTAAAAGGCGGCATGTGAAAAATTCCACTAAAAAGTCTGAATGCTGCTGAGGAAGGCATTAGTAAAAACCTTATTGACATTCATGTTCTACTCTGGGCACCAAGTTCTTGAAGGGTTCCTCCAGTTTGGCTGAAATTCAGAGAAGGACTAGAGAAAAAAGCCCAGGGGATTGTAAAGTTTATTTTATTTTAAGACCCCAAGATAGAAGAGTATAGGAAATTTGCCAAAATAACAGCTGTCTTTGAAAATACTTTTGAGATTAGAAAAACACCACAGTGAGAAAATAGCTTTCTAAGTTAAAGGATGACTTGGCACAGGCAAAAAGAGGTTATAGAAGTTAAAAGATTTCTAGCCATCTGAGGAATGAGAGGATCATATGGTTGTAATAGGAGGAATAAAGGGGGAGGATTCCCTTTTTTTACTAAGTTTGACACATATCTAACAATGACTGTAGTTGTGTTCACCACAGCTGGAAGGGCTGCTTTGGTTCATGTTTTGATTTGTGTTTGGGTTTTTTAATTGCCTGTGTTCCTTTGCTTCTAGTGCTTGTAACCTGAAATTGCATCTAAAATACAAACACCACTCATAAGTAACGAGTGTCCTTCAGATGCACACAAGATGCCACAGGAATAAATACCAGGGCTCAGGTGGTTCATGAGTATCAACTGTGCAAGCTCTGAGCGAGGACAAATGGAAATAATTTGAGTGAATTCAGTAAAATGGTTCCCATAACTTGAATGATGTCACATTTCCCAGTAACTATGAGGGTCCACACGAATTATTAGCACTTATGGTTCATGAATACTTTTTCCTCACACATGAGATTTGTTCATGTTTCTAGTCTAGAGTCACTGTAATAACGCAGATGAAATATTTCTTCCCTAAAATTTTCCTTTATCTACAAGAAATATTTCAGCAAGAGTGGATTTTCTGTTCTAAAACCAGCAAGGATTTATGACCCTTACTCATCTTTGCCTTTGATATCACAATGGTTTCTGCAATATATCAGTGACAGTCTTGAATTTTAATTTGTAATTGATAAAATCTTGAAAGGAGCTATTGTCCAATGCCCCTGAAAAGAGAGATGTGCTGGGAGAATATCTGTCAAGATCAGAAATGGGGACTCAAGACATTTTACCTAGTTTTTCCACAAATCTGATCACAACTGTAGAGACGCAAAATAAAAATTCTTCATCTTGTTATCTGGAATTCAGGGAGACACATGACAACAAGTAACAGACTGTTGCTGCTTCCTAGATACTAGAAGAGCAAGCCTTGTGTATGAAAATAAAAAGTGAGGTAAAAAGATAGAGTACTTAAGGGTGTGGAAACAGTGACCATACCATGCTACACCAGGCCTAAAAGGTACAGGAAGAGAAACGTTTTAAATGTGATATTTGCACACTGCCATTTCCCTACACTGCTGGTAGTGCCTGGCCCTAAAACAACCAACCCCACCTAGTGAGGAGGTGTGTTCAGCTCCTAAGCCACCACTGCAGCTCTCAGCCAGGCTGCTCCAGTTACCCTGCTCCTGGTGAGGGGGTTCTGGTGCGGGGTTTTCAGCCGTCAGACGTTTTAAAAATCCAGTGGAAATAAAGTAGACCTTACAGCTCTAACACTTTGATGATGAGATATAATTCTTTTAAATGCAAAAAAAAAAAAAAATCACCTCAATACTGCGAGTATTCAGAAGCTGAAACAGCCACTGCTGAGGGGCAGAGGTGGAAGGAAGATAATCCAAGTACAAGACAACCCAAGTTTTATTCCTCTCTTTCATTATTGTTATAATTGTTCTTATTATTACAACTTACATTTTATTTTGTTTAAATTATTAAGCTTTTTATCTCAACCCATGAGGTTTATTGTTTTTTCCAGGTGACTGATAATGGTTCTTAGTTGCCAGCTGGGGTTAAACTGGGACAATAACTCTTATGTATATATATTTGTATGTATGTATATGTATATTATATATAATATGTATTTTATATCTATTTGTATGTATGTATAATATATGTTATATATATTTGTAGGTATGTGTATGTATATTACATATATGTATTTATATCTATTTGTATATATGTATATGTTATATATATTTGTAGGTATGTATATGTATATTATATATAATATGTATTTTATATATATTTGTATGTATTTGTAATATATATTTTATATATATTAATATTTGTATGTATGTATATGTTCACTGTTGTTCCAATATATAAATATACACATATACATACATATATGAATGCACACACATTTATATATACATACATACATACTATATGTCTAAAATGTTGCATTCATAGCTTAAGGGAGTTCACAAACATTCACACATACATACAAATGCATCTGCAGATAAATATATGTCCATACATATCTGTGAATGTACACTTATATTTAAGAGTGTGTGTGTGTGTGTAAGTGTATATAAACATTAATATGTATGAAGAAGAGAATCCACACATATATTAAGATAGGATCTATATATCCACGGCTTCAGAAAGGGAGAACAGAAGGAAAATCAGAGAGTAGATCTAAAAATGTCATGAGCACTTAAGTAAGTGACCTCCTTAGGTGTCAGAGGTTCTGTGGATGGATGGGTGTGGGACAAACTTTACTGCACTGCTGCATGAACAACCCACCTGATCCGCAATGAGCCGCGCCAGGATGTCCATCCTGGAGCCTGACTCCGAGATCATCTTTGCTGCGTTGATCACATCGGATGTGTGCTTCAGTGGTCCTCTCCCCCTGCAAAGGAAACAAATGAAACTCTGCTATTCAACAACTGAGGATAAATCATATCCATGCACACCAGGCACAGAAGAACTCAAACAAAGCAGCTAATCCACACAAGTGACATTAATTAAATTTCCCCCGGCCCCAACTGTTTTGTTTTCACATCCCACAAATTTGTATTGTTTGGCATCAACTGGATGCAGAAGTACCAGAAAGATGTCACACAGTGTTTTCATACTGGAAGCGCAACCTAGTCCAAATCAGGATTTTAAGAGATTTCTTGTGCAGTTTGGTTTTCCCAGGCTTATATGAAGTTCCTCAAATATGAAGTTCCTTCCACAAATTTTCTTGTAAATATGTTCAAAGGAAGTTCAGCACAGAGATGAATTCAGAGAGTCATTATGGATACCTGTTGTTTTTTGGGTTGTTTTTTTAACTTATTTCGTGCACCCAAGAGAAAATAGAGATAATGAACAGATCTGCAAATCAACTGGTATATGCCACTCAAAATACAGATATGCCACATCTGAAAATACTTTCCAAACAATTTCACAATTTCTTCAGAATTTTCAGCCTAGGAAAACAGTAAAGTTCTTGCGAACAATTTGCCAAGAAGTGATTATCTTTAGTTTTATTATGTGCACATTTAATTCCTGAATGCCCCATATCAATTTATAAGTTCTGCATTGGACAAAGGAAGTAGACAACATGAAAAAAATTAATATAGTTCTTTGTTCAAATGAGAAGACCCTTTTCCTCAAAGTCAGTATGGTTTCATGTATAAAGAAGATTTACCATTCATTCCAGTAAAAAATTCATTTAGTCTAAAAGTATTATCATATATAACTATACAAACACTTCATTCAGTAAAAAGACAGTGATGACAACGTGGTAGATATGTTTAATCTCATCCTGATTAATCATGTTGCTTAGCAAAGAACTATTTGTTAATCCTTGGGAGTAAGGCAGACTAATTACAGTTCCTTATTCTCAACTTTTAAAGCTCACATTTGGAACAACCTAGAATCAGGTATTTTACACATTATTTTTTCTACAGAAAGGTATCTTCTTGTTATGAAAAACCTACTTAGCAAGTTGATCAGTTTAAAACAAAATAATAGGGTATGTGTCCAGGATGAAGTACTTCAACTTTTACCCATGCCCTTCATTTTCCTTTCCTGCTATTTTCCCTTTGAACCCTTAGGTGCACAACTGAATCCTTACAACTGCACATTGGCCCTCCCCACCATATCGGGCCACTAATTAGTTTATAATTTATAATTTTCACTGTGGCAGGTTCCAAAGCTCAGAGGTCTGTCAGTCATCCATAGCAAGTCCCTCAGGTGCTCCACAAACTATCAGCAGTCCGGTACCCTCCTGGAAAGGTCCAACCCCGTCACCAGCAAGATAACATTAAAGGTGAACACAACCCAGAATTAAAGCAGCCAGGAAAGGAGAGATGTAACAGTCCAAGGCTATTTCTGGTAAGGAAATTCTTGTGAGTATCAGCCAGCAGCTTTTTTGACATCTGAAGCTATGTTGAAAGGGTATTTTGAAGGTGAAGTTCTTCAATTAAACTAGCAATTTCTTGAACCTGTGCAAGTCCCTCAGAGATCTAATGAGAATGAAGCAATTCTACCCAAGAAAGGTTATTTCAACCAAATGAACAGGAAGTATTTCCTTTCCCCACAAATACGGCCACCAGGAGAGCCATTAGAGGAACCTCAGCAATGACTTTTCTGGACACTTCTGCTCCACTTGCCACCTAATTGCACCAATGGTTCAAGTTCTCTATTGGAGTCTCTAAGCAATGTGGGGCAGGATGCTTCTGAGCTCTAAGCCACAGTTCAGTCTTGAAACGAAGGTTTAGTGTTTAGGAATGCCTCAGCCTTGTATTAAAAAGCGCTGAAATCCCAGCATGCTAAATTACACATACAAGGAGGGCTCCTTTGCTATACAACCAAGAACTATCCGTACTCCTTTTTTTACCTTCAGGTAAAATGCAGAGCCTTTGACATAAAGCACAGGTGTAACTGCCTCGGAGTACGGCATAATGAGCCATTATGAGGTTTAGCAATTCTAAGTACTTAGAAAAGAATACTTGGGAGAGTACACCAAGTCTGCTGAATCACCAGGCAAACAGAAGAAATAGAAAGAAAAAAGACAAACCAGGATGATACTTCAATGGGAACAGCTGCAAACATTAAATTTGGACATTACATATTAAGTGCTTAGAGGAAGAGAAAGAAAGAGAGAGCCTATATAGTAGTTTTTTACAGAGCCAGAGGGGCTAATACAGTGGGTCAGCCTGAACAGTAGTTTGTGAGGCGGTTGCTGTTATGAAAACAGCAGATGTCACACCCAAGGTGGACAAAGCAAGCTTTCCTTCTGCTTTCTCCATTTGGGTAAGACTGCAGCTGCAGTTCAGGGAGAGGGGTTCCATGAAGAACGTTTTTGACACGGTGAAAAATGTGCAAAAAGGATGATCAGACACGTCATAAACATAAGGAGAGACGGAAGGGTTCAGTGGGGCAAAGGAGGAAGTACGAGCAGGAGAAGCTGTAGGACACAGATGGTAACTCTTCAAAGGAGCTTCGTAGGGGATAGGGGAGGTGGGATGGAGCTCACATTCTGGAAAAGCAGGTTCAGGTGAGGTGCTGAGCTCGGGGGGAACCAGAGCAGAGCAGCCAGGAGGCTTTGGCATCACTGCCAATGGACAAGACCAGACAGACATCTGTTGTGAGGGACAGGGTGGTATCAGTCCCCTTCTGAGGTCTCTTCCAGCCCAATGATTTTATAATTTTAAATTTAACAAAGAAGTTGCATGTTTTTTGGTGAATGATTACCAGTTGCAATGCATGTTGCGTTCTAATGTTATCGATGCAGATGTGCACTTTTGAATTCCCAGTTTTCCTGATTTACCACCAGATCAGCAGATTCAGAATGCCACTTACTCAGATTAACTCCCTGGATCCAGATGTTAGAAACACAAAAAGTCCATTAAATCATCTAGGTTGTTTTCCCCAGTCATTACACAGCTCCCTACCAGTTTTATATTCACTTGCATTTTTTCTGGCAAGTTTGAAGTATGAAAAACACTTTGCTTGGAAGGCTGTTTCCCTGAGCTATCCATTTCACTCTCTGGAACATTTTTCCAGATATTTCACTTAGTTCTTTCTCCATGTCATTGTAACAGCATCCCTTTCCTTCTATAGATGTAGTCCCCGATCCTCCTCCACCACGTGCTGAAGCATCCCAAATTGTGGTAATAGTACAGACCTGCAGGCATTAGTACAGACCTGCAGGCATTAGCTTGGTTCATGCACCTACAGCCAATAAAGAAACTAGACAGATAAAAAAATCCTCCCACCAAGTACCATCTGCTGGTCAACAGCATCACAAAATTGCTCCTTCATAGAGTTTTCCACCTTTTCCCCTACATAAATTTCTGTGCTATGGCAACCATGTAATTTATTTTTTTATTATTTTTTGAGTGAGCCTTATCTTACTATTTTTTCCCTGCTTCCAGTCTCTGAAATGTTTAAAGCCAAACCTCATCCACACACTCAGTTATTGAAATTCTTTCCCAATGATTTCACTAATTCATAGCCTATAGTAGACTCTAAATTCCTGATCTGGATTGATTGCATGGACGATCTAATACACCTATTTTCCTCACACTTGACTATTTCCAAGCATGAAGCCTTACTGGCTAAGCAAGCTGATAACGCAGTCAAGGTTGTGAAAACAAAGAGGAGACACAAAGTACTACATTTACAAGCAGGTATGTCTCCAAGGTAGTGATGGATTGTTACTACAGCTCAAATCACTGCTCTATCCAACAAGAAAACCGGGAATAGGCCAAAAATAATATGAGAGGGAGACGTCAAGCTAAGTCTAACTAGAAGAAAAATAGTTGGATTGTGTACAAAGAAAGCAGTTTAGAATATCTTCAATAGGTGTAGGAGAAAAAAATCCAACAAACTTCACATAAATGTTTCTTGCAAGGTACAATCATAACAAGAAAAAAGTTGGACTATGTTAATTAGTACAACACCAAGGGGTTTGGATAAATGTGAAAGACAGACTGAAGCTGCTCAATCTAATCATTCTTGCTCCAAGCCCTGAGAAACAGTGTGCCTGAAGAGAAACTCCATCCCTGTCTGCATAAACTTAACTGCAATGATTAGCAGACATCAGTTTCAGGCATTATTTCCTGTTGTCCTTCACACTGAAAAGCAATGATGCTCTCTCAATTCTTACTAAAAAAGAAACTTGTATTCTTATTTCAAATCCAAGAAGCTTTTGCCATCCATCACCTTTTCCAAGAAAAGCCTCCTGTCTCGGAGCAAAGCTAAGTGGCTTCTCCCTCCTCACTGCGTTCACCTCAGCAAATGTTTTGTACTTCCCCTGCGTCAGAAACAGCAATGGAGAGCTCTACTGACTAGTCAGTCTCAAGAGAGAAACTCCTTCCTAACACACACCCAGCACCACAAACCACCATCACACATAAGGAGTGAGTTCAAAGCACTTCAAAGTGTGAACTCGAAGCTTCACAAGCACTGTCACAGGTCAGTGGCCACTGTCACATTAAAGTCTTGAGCTCCACACACTGACCACCCCATCATCGGTCCTAGTTTCTAGATCAGCAACTCCTGACAGCTCCCACTTGTTAGCTCCCACTCCTTACTTTACTCACAGAGACAGAATGATACTCCCAAACACAACTGTTCTAGAGCAAGCAGCTATCACAAGTATCGAGGCCATGCTGATGAGAACACAGCTGCGTTGGGCAGGTCATGTCTCCAGGATGAAGGACCACCGCCGCCCTAAGATCTTGCTTTACGGTGAACTTGCCACTGGCTGCCGCATGAGAGGAGCCCCGAAGAAAAGATACAAGGACTCCCTGAAACAACATCTCAGCCTTGGCCATATTGATCACCATAACTGGTCTACTCTGGCCTCAAATCGGGAGGCCTGGAGACACACCATCTATAACGCAGCTGTCTCCTTTGAGAACACACGCAGGATCACCCTCGAGGAAAAAAGGCAACGCAGAAAGAACCGTGTATTGCAGAATACACCATCTAAGGAGTCTTTCTGCTGTGCCTTTTGCAATCGGATTTGTCTGTCACGTATTGGCCTCATAAGCCACCAGTGTGCCTGCAGCAAATGTGGATAGAGCCTTCCCAAATCTTCGTTCGCGAAGCCTAGCCATGAACATGAACATGTATTTAGTCACTTCACTAATCACTACATTCCAAGGTACCAACTTGTGCCTCCTGCAGTTCTTCCCCAAACATATCATGTGTTTCTCCTTTCTTCTGCCTTCCCACTGCTGCTCTGCCTGTAATACTGGCACGGTAAGAAATCTAGATTCCAGTCAGACATTCTGATCTCTGTTCCATGAGCTGTTTCTGAAGTTTGCTTTTTCTTTTATTAACCTACTGATTGTGTGCAGGCCTGGGAGCAGGGATAAGGAAGCAGGATTCACACCTCACTCATTACAAATGCTCTATTAACTTACTGAGTGAATAATTTTTTCCTGTAAATTGCTTTGCCTGCCCCTCCCAGCTCTATGCGCACAGTTTTAGATGAAATCTGTGAAATGCTTGGTGTTAAAGGATGAAAAACTTTGCTTTTTAGAATCATGTCTATAAACAAAAACCCCTTTTATTACACCTGGCTGCACATCTCTACCAGTTACACCCAGACAAACAGTAGACAGCAGAGCTCCTCAGGAAACCCACTTAGGGAAGAGGTAATTGTAGATTGTACAGGTGGATCACCAAACTAACCTTTGCCATTTCTTTATAGCTGTAGATATAAAGCAAGAAAGATTCTAGTTTCACTCATTTGCTATCCCTGTCTGAGTTTAAAGGAAATCAGGAGAAATGAATTCTTAATGTCAGCAAAACTAACTGGCTAAGGCCAAATCCCCACTCAACATCTACAGTTGCAATGGCTGAAGCAGGTCTACTCCCTAACAAAATAAATGTAATGCAAATAAAAGTGTAGCCACATGAGAAAAGGATGGTGTGAAGAAACATTAAAAGGCATGAAGTAAATGGCCATAAACTCTCTGCAATAAATAGTATTTTGTAGGTAGAAATACCTTTTTTGAGTAAAGGAATTTAAAACTTACAAAAATACCTGAATTATATGGACCCAGGAATGGGACAGTGAAGTTCCAGGCAACATGAACACAGCATATATATTACTATCTGTTCTGTAATTCTGGAAATGAAAATGAGATTAATACAGAAGTTTCTTTTTCCTCTTCCTTTCTCCCCTCCTGCCCTGGCAATGTATCAGGTTCGTGTCTCACTCAAAGAGCATTAAGGGAGAGGAGGTCCAAAAGCACAGCTAGAGTGGGGTAAATACAAACCAAATCTGCTTTGTAAATGAGTATTACACGGGCTGATCTGAGTGGGACTGGATTTTATTGGGTACCTTTTATTGCACAGAAGCTGTCCCAGCCCCTGCTGTCCTGGGCAATGCTGGCACAGCAACTGGCCCCATTTTGTCTATCAGTTCCACGTGGTGTCTGCTCAGGACCAATAAACCCTATCAATTTGTAACCAAACAAGTTGGAAGCATCCAGAATATAACAATGAGATAAGCAAGAGCCCACGTGATTTTTCAAGCATAAATATTGTCAGAGCAATGGAAAATAAGTTTTTATAGCTTCTGGAAAGAACAGGAGCTGTAAATATCATGTATCTTCAGAGAGGCTTCTGAAACTGTCTTCTGTTGCATTTTCATTAACTGTCTATAGAATACATGGAATATAGATAAAATAATTGCAAAGGAGATGCAAAACTTGGAAGAGCACACTCCAAGACAGACTGCTTATCAAAGGGTTGCTGTCACAGTGTAGGGAAAAATAGAAGGAACCTGGGTTCTCTGGGATCTGCCCTGTTGTCTGCGCTGCTCAGTTCTTTATTTATGAATTGAACGAAGGGAAAAAAGAGGATGCTTAATGAGCTTAAACTTGATACTGATGTGGAAAAAGAAGGAAATAGGCTAAGAGGCCAGATATGGAACTAAGAATTACTTTGAGAAAAGTATGGAAGAAAAAGTAGGTACAATTAAAAAAGGATACATGCACTCAGGTAGAAAATCAAATGCAGAGATACAAATGGGGAGTCAGTCCCTACAGAACAGGACAGGGAGAAGCAATGAGTTTTAGTGGATCACAAATCCATCAGGAATTGACACTAACATGCTGCAGAAGAAAAGGTATTGGGAAAGTCATAAACCCCAAGGAAAGGTAACATTTCTGCTCATTTTTACATTTGATTATACCTTTCTAGGCAGATGCCATCCATGAAATTCAAGTTTTGTTTAGTTCCAGAGGAAACAGTTTACAGATGTAGAGTCGCTCCCCCAGACAGTTTTTTTCCTGTGCCACCACAAATCTCTCCCCAGATCTCCCTCTGCTCTGCTTCTCACAGCCATACCCAAACATTGTTACTATAATGAGGGAATACCACAACATCCCAAGTGAGCAACTTCTGGTACCTAAACTAGGCATCAACTGTATGTATCTCAACCCTTTCTATTCTCATTATCTCTGAGATGCTTCTCCATCTCTTTCTGCTTCCAAATCCAGCTTTTCAAAGGACACTTTCATTTTTTAGCACTAAGGTCAGCAGACCTCACCAGTCATGGCCTTTAATTTGGCTGCCTACTATTTTTAATCACTATGTTACACACCTACAGTTACCGTTTCAGTGACTGCAGGAAATCTCTGCGATTTGCCTCATCAATCTCCCTTATTCTACTTTTTCTGTCTCGAGCAGAAATTACCCAGAGATTTTAACATCTCTAAAACCATCCAACAGCCTCCCAAACTGTTCATTTGAGGACTTTTTAAAATCTTTCCATGAGCATAAACTATTTGCCTATGAATAAATAACATTAAAATTGTATGCACACTTTGGCCTATAAATGCACAGCTCCCCTGTAGTCTGACCTGGATTGTGCAAAAGGGGGTGTCAAGTCTTGTCCTTTACCGACAGGCCAGGCACTGTGTGTGGTACTTCTGTGGGCACTGCCAGCCTGCCTGCAGAGGTTCTTCAGGTTGTCTCCTGCGCACGCTGGCAGAGGTGTTTGGCTATGTGGAATGTGTTTCAAATATAACCACACTGCAGCTCCAATCTGCACCTTCTCAAAGCACCGAGGTGAATTACAGCCCAGACAGAAAGTCAGCATTATCTCTAAGGACTCCCACTGCAGAGAGGCCCATCTGCTTCCCACTCTTGTGCATTACGTGTTGAATTTTCAACATGAGTTATAACTTGGTCTAGAAAAAGCAAGTCTTAACAGCCTGGAAGCAGAAAAAAAGCCATGGGGGGTTAGTAATGAAAGGAAATATGAATGTGAGCAGTACAGTGCAAACATAGAGCAATGCCACTTAAGCATGCCAATATTGTCTTCTAAAATCCTCTTGCTATGCTGTAACCTTTAAAAAATGAAACATTCCCTTTTTTTTTCAAGGTGTATTTCTTCTAGTTGTCCAATAAGAGAAAGCAAATAGATCCTTCTGAAAATCACTGTTACCATTTAAAAGAATCCAGGCACATGTATACCCAGACTACTTCCTTAACCTTTCAGAACATGCCTTGCAGCAAGGCCTGTTACAGCAACTTAAACTTAGTGAATCTCAAAAGGTAGAGGTTATGGCTTCATGACCATTATACTATTATTTTTTTAGGATATTTATTCCTCATTTAATTGTGTCATTAAAAACAATTACATGAATGGCAGACCTTTTTAGCCCAAAGCAGGGATGGAGTGCATGGTAGGATCTGACCCCACATATTTTAGCACTTAATAAATAAATGGCATATATGAAGGAGCAGAAAGTACTTCCTCCTCTGGCCTCAACCAGGCATGAACATTTCTGGATGTAGAAAATAAACTAATACAAAGTATATCAATGCAATTTAAAAACAAAACTACTTGAAGAAGACCACTAGGTACTCTGGTAGATGCATAATTAAACACTTAATTTCAGAAAGGTCGAGCTAAAGGTTGAGGGTGCCAACTACCCTCTGCACAGGGAGCTGAAGAGAAGCTTTTAATTACACCATCATAAACCCTGAGTAAAATATACGGTACCCTTTAAATAATCCTGGAAAAAAATGGATGGCTGCAAAAGAAGATGTAGACACTGTGAAGAACTGCCTTCTAATGGATTTTTAGATTTTTGAACGTGAAAGCAAACAAAGCAGATAGTAAACTGATTATCCGAAACCAGACATGGAAACCCCAAAACTTGGAGTTTAGAGAGCTCTTTTTTATGAACTATAGTAAGACAAAAACGCTGTCATGAACTTGAGTCACAGAATGAGACCTCCAGTTCAGGAATGCAGGGTAATAGTGCCAGCTGTTTGATATACCCAAATAGCTGTAATTATGCATTTATATGTGCTCTATGACCAATCTGTTGTTCTTGAGCTTGAACTTTGGATCTGGTTTTTCCAATTGACTGCAATCCCACTAATCAGCCGACAGTAGAAATTGCAAAGGAAGGTAAATTAAGGATTTCAGTTTGATCTCAGCTATGTCATAACTCATTAAACACCACATAACATTTTGTGGCAAGACAACCACACTCACACATTTTGGAGCAACTGCTGGAGACTATCTTGCAAGTAAAGATAGTGTATCTGGATTTAGAGGGTCACATGTTTCCTGAGATACATGTTCCCTGCAGAGGGTATGTCAGAGACCACCTGAAGACAGAAAAACAAGACTGACCCTGGCTGTGCAGTCCATGCAGTTGTGAACACTGCTGAGAGGTCTTCTAACACATTTAAGCTAAGAGCTGTATCAACAACACAGTTTTAATTCTGAACTCTTTTTATCTCAAATTTTCTCATTCCCCTTGACTGTCCCTTCAATCATAGTAATAAGAAAAACCTCATCCAGATCTCAAAAATCACAAAACTGGCCAAAAAATATGCTGTTTGAATTATTTTGGGGGGGTGGAGGGGTTTATTTCTAAAGCTCAAGGCTGCACACTGGTCATGACTTCAAGCTTTAATGTCTAATCATGAAAGCCCAAAACACTTTGCAAGGTTATTGAACTGCCACAACTGCTGTCACTGGGGACCCCTCTGCAAGAACAGAGGGGAGAGACGGCAGCTGGAAGGAGAAAAAGCATCTTCCCATGTGAAGTAGAGCCCTGGGAAGCTCACCTACCCACAGGTCTTCAGAAGCAGTTATTTTAGGGAAAAAGGAAAAGAAACTGCTATTCTTAGACGCAGCAGAAAATTGGAAGAACTGGCAAAACTGATTAATGGCAGTAATATCACGGGCTAGAAAGGAGGCCACGCTGTGGTCACATCTGTCTCATGGCATTTAAAGCTCTACGCAGTGAGCTTCTGCAAACCTCTTTTTCACCTTCCCTCTATCATTTTTCAAATTCTTTAAGTTGATTCACAGCTCAACAGTTTCACCTCTTTCATGCCAGTACTTCCTGTTGTTCTATATTTTACTGAAGAGTTTGTCATCCCCCTGAAATGTTGATTCCAAAAGGAATCTTTCTGAATGCCTTTGCCACACGTAACACCATCTTGCTGATGGCCAGCCGGGCTATTTTCAGAGTTTACATGTGCCATCCTACTTCTAGTGTTAACATGGGCTATTAATAATCATATTTTTCAATGCTGGTGCCCACAAGCTATCATTAATAGCTTTTAAATGTTACTTGAAAAACAAGACCTCCCAGTGGTACAATTATAATTTCAGCTACCCAGTATGTCACAATAAAGGAATCAGTCTTCTGAAAAATCCTTGAAAAGTGCAAATTAATATCAAAGTTTGATTAAAAAGCTCATCTGGGCTACCAGTAAGTTGCTAACATTTTTAATCCAAAAGATGTATTTGGCAAATGGTATATATAACATTACTGCAAAATTGTCTTTCTGAGTGCCCATCTAGTGTTTTGCAAAGAAAAAAAAAATCTCAATGATAAAAGACTTTGCACATGTGATAAATGGATTTTAAATTGAATGAAGTTTAGGATACAGAAAATGGGAATCGAAGAATTTTTTGGAGCTAGGAAGTCAGCTTTCTGGTATTTAACCTTATAACTGCATTTATTAAGTTTTCAAGTTCCATCTTCAGAAAACAATGGCAATTTTTGCCCAATTGGGACATCTGCCATCTACAAAAGGGAGTCATGAAGCTGTACCCTTCTCATGCCCTGCATTACAAATTCAACAGCAATTGGAATTAAGGGTGTTATTGAACCTAAAGAGGAACCATATCAGGACTATCAGAATCAAAATGCTGCAACAAACCTGTAATGATAGGCTCTAAGCTGGTAGTGGAAGACAATAAAATTCACCTTTCAAAATGAGTTCATTCCATTAGCAGAGTCATATTTTAGAATTCATCAGAAAACTGTCCTCACACCATTGCTGGGTTTCTTTTTTAAAACCTACATTTTTAGTGTTGCAAACTGAAATAAATGGCACGATCTAGATGTAATTAAAACATTTTGTAGTAAAAAAAGAATGAAGTACTCATCAAAAATTTATATTTTATGTTATATATGCACCTAGCACATCTGCTATGCCATTGGGACAGATGTTTATTAATATGGATATCTGATCATATTGCTAGACTGCTAATGGCTCAGTAATCCATCTTCTAAATACCACACAAGTTTCTGACTATATGTTGAATCAATTATCAAAATATTTCCAAAAAAATCCTTCTTTACTGCTATTGTCTCTGAAAAGCACCATTAACTCGCAGTTTTGTTTCAACAACGATGTTACAACATATGGTGTTTATAACATGTATGTTGTACGAAAGACTCACTTTAAAGAAACTTCCTTTAATGTGGTAACAGGTATGAAAATCAGCTAAAATTAATATAGATGTGTTTTGATAAGAGTGATCCCTTGAAATAATACGCTCTCTGGTAAGGCTGGTGACCATGAAACAGGTGACTCAACTGGAAACTGGTCCTTTCAGTTATCTTCAGGAACACACATATCCTAAATTCTGCTTCCTCATGCAACAGCACACCCTAAATTTGTTATGCATTGCATGCTGCAACCTGTTTTTATTTCTCTGTTTAGTTCTGCTGTCTAGAGGAAATGAAAAAAATAGGATATTCATATTCAAATTCCTTTTCTTGTTCAACTTCAAAATCTTGTGAGTAGAAAAATCTCACCTCTTCCTGCCAGAGTACTGCACTTGTCTTGAAATGCTGATTTTCTTAGTGACAGTTTAGTCAGACAATTTGACAATTCAGTTAAATATTGAAATATTTGGCTACAGCCAAGCATCAGTGTTTTATGATTTCTCAAACTGTGTAAATAATAATGGTTTATTAAATTAAATATATCCTTTTCTAGTCTATCCCAGCACTACTGATGTCCACTACACATTTGTACTCACCTTCACTGTGGACATATTCTCCTACCATCTCTTCTCCTGATTTCTAAGCCCTCATGCAGGTAGAGATAAAGCTTACCTTATTACAAGTTCACTGAAGATGAACAGGTTGGACTCAATGGGCTTGAATTTTTAAATTCCCTTCCCAGTATTTTTCTGATACTACTTTAGCCTCATTTATTTTCTCCTAGACTGACAAGTTGCAGTTTCATGTGGCACTGCCTCAGAATCCGACTACAAGGCCACAGAAGCTCTAGAAGGAGCTCAGACACCTGATATAATCAGAATCTTTCAGATTAAACTCCTGAGCTAAACCAGCACATGGTGTCACCCTATTTGTTGCATTTCAAGGGTTTAGGGGTTTGGGTTTGTTTGTGTTTTGTTTTGAGGGTTTTTTTGAGTGAAAACAATAAGGAAATTTCTTACTTATCTTTACTCCATTTTACAATTGCCTAATGAACACGACCAGAAGAAGCATTTTGAGTCCTAGGCAGAAGTCTTCATCTCTGCACTATTTACTTGACTCTCACTGAAAAAGTACCTGGCTTTAAAATACTATGCAAAGAGGAAATTAATTTCAGATTTTTGGAATAAAAATATATACTTTGCCTTATAAAAAAGAAAACTTTTAGAATGAAATGCATTTTCTTTGCACTTGATCGATTTGATATGTGCCTTCCTCACGCTTTGGGAAAAAAAAAGTAAACTAATTCTCATTTACACTGTTGACTCACAGAGTTATCAACAACCCTACAGCACCAAAGGAAAAGCGTTATGATGTTTCCATCCTCCCAAATCTCCCGCATTTTTCACGGTGACCTCTCCTTATTGCTCTACTTATGCAGACATAGTGTAACGTTGAGGCTGTGTGAATGAAATCTTTGTACTGTCAGCCTCAAGCACTCAAATATCATGAGTCAGGTTCCAAAATACCACAGAGCTGGAATAAATATCATGAGACTTGAAATAGTACATCTGCAGTTCTTCATATTTACTTTTTTTTTCTTTTTTTCCCCAAGATTTCAGGATCACATTTTCAGGATTTGCTCAGCAGCCATGAAAGTTAATTAAAAATGCTGGAGGTAAGTAAGTTTCTCCTACAATAACAAACCTCAAGTGCCAAGACACAAAGTAGTAGACATGCAAAGATTTTTAATAACACTCTGAATTACCAACACTAACATATGAATGCAAGAAAAGAGCAGTTAAAACACGGGAAGTCTTAATTTCTGCCTGCTCATCAAATGTCAGTAAGAAAGTTCTCTTGCAGCCACACAGTGGTGAGAGGTAAGTAGGAATGAGAGAAGAGAACATGATCACTGGCTAGAATCCATCACTGATGCCAAGAAAAATAAAGAACAGAGGAAAGACATGGGAAAAACTATTACCATAGGTGCTGTTTGCTAGCATGTGTAGCCTTTAGCAGACAGTCCTGTCTGCTTGTAGTGCTGTACAAAGCTGCTTAACTCACTTTACTTTTGCCTCCCTCATTTCAAGAGTAAGGAATTTGCTACAGACTGGCATTAGAGAGCATTCCTCACTCCTGCTGCAGAACTACTGGGGTGAGGAAGGGATTTCCTTCCCCACAGTGATGCAAGAATTCACCTGCTGAAATGCCTGGCTGCAGAGACTGCAAACTAGAGCCAGAATCTGGGGCTTACATAGATCATTCCTTACTGTTTTGAACTTCCTGGTGTAACCTCAGCCATTCCTGATTACATTAATTATGCACTTTCAAGGTTTTCTTAACAACCAAGAAGGCAGGAAACTTATAAGTGGCACACAGTTTCTGCAGAAAATTGCATTCAACACACTTGACACAATTCAATCAGGCAAGTTACTTGTCATGAGCAAGTGTCATTGTCACTTTGCTGTGTCAAGATGAAAGCATTTGAAAATATGTTTGGCACAGGCTCTACAGTGGATGAAACTGTGTAATTGTGTCATGGTGGGTGAAATCTCCTAGGACTGAAAAGAGAAAGTATCCTCTGAGAGTGTTTTAAGTTGAATACAACATTCCCCAAATATTATGTGATAGTCCTGAATAAAAACACCACTTTGTCTGATTTTTCATCTGTATTAAACCACATTTTAGTCCAAGGTCTGAAACTATAGCTGTAGCTTGCTTCCTCATCCAACAGTACTTAAAACTGAAGAGAACTCCTGGAACAAGTTACTGCCTTGGCAGGGAACACAGTACAGACAGCTGCTTGTTCACTGAAATACTGACAGAATTTTGAGGGTTTCTGCTCTGAGGCTTATGCTCTGTCCCAGCCCATAAGAAGTTCTCTTTCTGTGCTAATAACCCTGCTTTACTGATAGGAAAAGCTGCTTTTATCACAGTTCAGCAACCATTAAACAGCCACATTTACTTACATATTTATATCTTTACATTTATAACAGTCCTCTCATTGTATCAGCAGTATCAAGGGGTTGTACAGCTTTATAGCATGGCTTGTCTTAGGATTGGTTGGGAAGAAAACTCTTCCAAATTTTGTGAAAATACTAGTAAAATTCACTCAATCAAAACCACTGCCCAGCCTGACTCTGAAAAGGAAACACAAGATGAAGGCTCCACACTGCAGCAAGGGTGTAAAGAATGGCACTGTCACTGAGAAACTTAGTGAGGACTTCCCTCTAAAACATCCGCATAATCATTTTTCCTTGCACCCTCCTGTTTGGTTTGCTTACTGTCAGAAGCCAAGGGGAGATGTTATCCGAGTGGTTCTCCCTTGGGAATGTGGGAGAACATGGAGGTGATGTGCATTCTCAATGAACTGTCTGTTCTTCAAACACCAACCAGACAGCACCTGAGTCCACTGAGAGCTTTATGATTAGGGGGAGGCCTCAGGGCCTGCCATCCTGACAAGAAACAGCTCTTGGAAAAATTTGATGGACGAGTCTGAAAGTGCCCTTTGAAGAAAAAGTCCAAACAAATCCCACAGTCAGTTAAAAAAGATATGAGAAATGAAAGACTCATTCATTCTTATTAATCCAGGCTAAACTGCAAATCCCAAAAGCAAAATTATGGCTTCTGCAGAGAAAAGCTGCAAAAAAAACCCGATGTGAAAAACAGAACATTCCTGACACAGGTAAAGTGCAATGATTAATCTGGGTAGGACTGCACATTTATAGCCACTGAATACTTGGAAATGTAAACAACATTTTTTAGGCATAAAAGCAAAATTAAAGGCAATACTGACTGAACACTTGCAATACCCTTTCCAACAGCAGCAACTCGTTTGGCAGCAACTTTTTCCTGCTACATCCTGTGTTTCCCATACCATGCCAAACCCTTGGTGTAACACAGCACCAAGCTCTCACGGTTGCTGGTAACAGATGTCTAGCATCTGGTGCCTGCAGCTCGTGTCTTCCTGTACAAGAACTGAGAACTCTTTAAGGAAATCACTTTTAGAATACTCATGTTATCATCATCTGCTACCTCTGACTGGCCCACTTGAAAAGCAATATCGACAGAGACCAGCCAGCAATAAGGAAGACATTCCAGAGAGAGGAATGGAATCATGTATATTCCAGCACAGAAACCTTGAAGTGTTAAATTAACTGGGACCTATGATCTGTTTATAACTATTTAGCCAAAAAAAAAAAAAGTTATTTAAGAGCAGAGCATTACCATATGTCTAGCAATTACCACAGGCCTATACATACAGAAGAGGCTTCTAAGCCATTACTCACTGAAGAATATCCTGCTCCGCACAGATGATTCAGCCAACAGGAAAAAGATGCTAAAACCAATGAACAAAATTGAAAACAAACCACTGCTTAACGCTAAAAATAAATCAAAGGTGTTAGTGTAAATGGCCAAGTATTGTCTTAATTTTAGACCCAGCTTACACAGTTTACCTTCAGCTCTAGGGAAAAAAGAGACAGACACCTCAGGACAGCAACAGAACTAGTGATAAGTCATCCAGGTGGAAGTGGGAAGCTGACCTGAATAGTGAAAAGCAGAAACTACATTATTCTGCTTTCTCTTTCTCTGACACTGCACTAATCAGAAGCACACTACCTCCAGGACAGCACTCATTCCTGGGGTTAGGCCTGTGGGAAGAAGTGTGCTCACAACATCCCTTCCCTCCTCCTTTACAGCTCTGGTTGTATTTTTGGTTATTTCATTTCACTTCTCAGTTTATTGAGGACCTGTGGCCTTTTCATCAATCTAAAGAAGACCTCAGTGTCAGCTACTTATTTTAGGGGAATAATAGAGGTGCCTATGTAGGGATGATCTCAACTGTCTGTGAAACAGGTATGACTACAGAGGGTATATTTAAACAGTAACTTTTCAATAAGTTTACAATGAAATGAAGAAAAAACCCTATTGACCTCTGAAACTCCTTCCATTAGCTCACACCCACCCCGGGTATACTGGAGAGTGTCACTCCTTCCCTCTGCCATCCCAGAGCACCCAGAACTATTGGAATTGTTTGATTCACTGCTTCCTAACAGTAAGAATAGACCTCAGATGACCTTAACAGTTCAGGACTGAGACAGGTATGAGAAAATACAGTGAAAAGGGATCTTATGTTTGCAGTCTGCCATGTAGATTCCTCTAGATTTCTACCTTTAGCCATCTTCTGAGCAGCTCAGGTAAGATCCATGGTGCAACCTTTCAGTGAAGACCTGTGGTGCAGGGAGGCAGCACTGTGCTGAGCAGGTATTTTTGGGAACATGCCTCAGTTGAACATCACTACCAGTGCCATTTGGAGGAGAAACACAGAGTTTGAATCCCCCAACAGGACCCAAACAGCAGCTGCCAAAGGTACTGAATAAAAAAATGTGTGTTAGAAAATGCTGTACAGTGTTGGAAGAAAAAAGTGTGAAAACCATTGGCAGGCTGTGTGAACCATGAAAGGTCCTGGTTTAATTAAAAAAGGCTGGAACAGACTCCAGTCATAATTTTAGCAGAAAACAGCAGTTCAGCACTGTTTCTATTGTTCCCCATGCTCCCAAGGTGAGCATTTTTGAATAGTTTGTTCTCAGAAGTATGCATACTCCAAAAAGAAAACTAAACTAAAAGGTTACTAAATAAAATTAACTACATAGAAAATACAGTAAGGTTTCTTGCAACCCTGCAGCTTCTGGGAATAATATTTTGTTAGATGGCAACTGCATCCTAGATTGACTCTTGGCCATAAACAAATCAAAGGTTCAACTGAAATTAGTTCCTGTGGATTGATCACTCAGAGAGAAGAAAGCCAGACATTTGGTAGGGTGAAGAGAAATAATACAGGAGCAGTGATTTGAGAAAGATGAAAGCCTTATCTCTCGGAAATAACCATGGCTTCATCTGCACAGAGAAGGGTGACCATAGCAAATGCTGCAGTGCTGTCAAACAACTGATCTGTAACCCGGTAGAGGGAAGAAGGGAAAATAAAAGTAAAATAATAATTTAGGAACAACTGAAGTAATATACTCCAGTAGAGAAAAATATAACCATACATCTTCTTCCCAGCCTATAATGTACTACTGGTATATCAAATGACCAAAGCCAGACACACAAATTTGGGAGCCTCTGGTTGATTTGGATATGTCTGGGTACCATAAAAACATGGGGTTTAGGCTGTGCTGTGCCTTCACTTCATCTACATGTTAAACAATGAAATACATCCACAACACAAAGGGCCAAAACTTGATTTTTCTCCAATGCTTACGAATTACTGTACATGTGAATGTAAAAGAAGATAATTTGTTTTACAAAATCT
This sequence comes from Pipra filicauda, assembly GCF_003945595.2. Classification (NCBI taxonomy): domain Eukaryota; kingdom Metazoa; phylum Chordata; class Aves; order Passeriformes; family Pipridae; genus Pipra; species Pipra filicauda. The sequence goes on along the minus strand of NW_024104778.1, from coordinate 13,554 downwards.
CTTTGCTTTGGAAAATGTGTCTTATGGCCTCAAAAATTTTTCACGTTTTATACTCTGATAGAGAAGCCTTGATATACGAAGTTAATAGCGGTGCTTCTAAGGGAAAAGAGCAGAGAAGAGAGAAGTCCCTGACTATAAGCCTTCCTCAATCCCTTCTCCAGACTGCCCCCTTGCCTCCTCACCAAGATCAGAGTGGCAGTCCCAAAAACAACATCCCTTTACTTGATTCATCTCCTCCTGGCAACCACAAGGAACCCTCTGAAGAGCAAATTCTGGTGACCAGCACTGCAAAGCCTGTACAGCATCAAAAGCACTCTCTTTTGCTTTATAAAACAACATCCCAGTGATCTGGTTCCCTTTTATTTCACCGTCTGCCTTCTTTCTTTTAACAGTTACTACTCATTTTTATGTACCTTTATTGGGTACTATCTGTCACTATCAAGTTCACAAACTCTGCCTTGACAATTACACTCCAGACTTCTATTTCATGAACACCAGCCAGGCCAACAGTCAGTAACTGCCATAAATCCATTTTTTTTTTTCACTCTTGGACAATAAATTGTCAAGAGAAATGTGGGTGTACATCATACTCTGAAAGCAACTGATCTCTTGTAGAAGTAAGCAAAACTTTCATTTGAATCAGCATTAAATTCACAGGAAAAAAAGTAACTAATATTTTATGTCGAATTTCTGGTCATAATTAATTCACTGCTGTGCCTACTCTTCCAATGAAGGGGCTGCAAAAGTTTCCAGTCTTATTTCCTGGAAACTCTCCAAAGGTTTAAGCTTCTAACTTCTGCTAATTAATTCAGGAGGAACCTGAACATATGGCGTTATAGCCAAAAATATATAGCATGTACAAAATATAGCAAATAAATTCCATAAAAATAGGCCTATATTTTAAAGGGGGGGAAAAAGCTGGGAGAGGTGCTTTGCCTTTTTAATGACTGCTTCTTTATTTTCCTAGGAGACATTGCTGGGTGCTCTTACCCAACAACAGCTTGAGCGAAATAAACATAAAAACAAGTCTTGTGTCAAGGCAGTGAGGTTCAAAAGGCAGATTCAGTGATGTGCCAGTTGGAGAATGCTCCCAAAGCTGACACTTCCCTGAGCACTACCATAAGAACAGCAAATCATAACATGTTTCACTGCGTGACTTCATATCCAGTTTGGACATTACCTTGGCTTCCCCTTCTGGGTGGAGCTGAGCCATCAGGATGGACTAAGAATCAGCTCCCTCTATTCCAGGTGCCATGGCCTGAGTGCACTAATGGGCCTTAATAATGCTGACCAGGCTCACCCTCCCACGGCCCTGCCCACTGGCCCAAGACCTCCATTTAAGATCTGGTCTGCACCCCACCCCAGTCCCTGACCTGACTCACACGCACACCTGTCTCCAGCCTTGCCCTCAGGTTGGATGTTGGACCTACTTTGCCAGCATCCTGTCTCCTGGATGGACTGCTCATGGACATACTGGAGTCAGACTTTGGCCCCTTCTCCTTTTTGCCCCTCAATGGACCATAGAGCTGCTTGGCTGCTTACCTTGTCTGGGATGCCAATGGTTATGGGCACCCTGTGCTCCTTTGAAATCCCAACACTGCTGAGCTGAGCAGTGCTCAGTGCAAGGGCTGTCTGCACTGGGATTACCCTTGGATCCTGGCTTGCCTCCCTTAGAGAGCAGCTGGCATTGCTGCTCCCTGACAATAGCTCATATCCTCACAGTCTTGGGATCTCACTCCTCTGGCCCAAGGACAAGGAGGAAGATGCCCGTGGATGGAACCGGAGCAGCCCCAGTCAGAGTGTGGCTGACTCTGTGGAACCCCACAGTTGACGGTGCCTCTGGGGCCTGAGGAGCTGACACCCCCTCTGCCCACCCCTGCTAAGTGATGAGAGCACAACTTAAACTGCTGCAAGACACACCTGCCTTCATGCTGGGCCTAATGCTGCTCTTACAGGTACTGCTATTCCTTGTTCCATCATGCTCTAAGGAGATCGTCCCACCACCGCCTTCCCAGCTGCCTAGGAAAACTGGCCTGGAAGCTGTTAAATTACTGCCTGAACTACTCTTGCTTTACACTCCTCATGTCTCTGCTGACAGGAGCTGTTGTTTGGGAGTTCTGAACACACCTTGTCCTCTGAGTGTTGTAGTCCCTGAAGACGGAAGGCAAAAGATAGCTCTTTTTGGCATAGGAGATACAACTTGTCACTTAATTATGATTGTATTTGCTGTAATGTATACTGGGACTTCGTAGTTAACTTGCTTCTAGTCCTGGATGGATTCCTGCCAATGGATAGGTAGATCCATGTCTCTGCCTTATTTATGATTTCTTATGTCTGAATTTTACTAAGTTGTCTTTGACTTGCACAACCAACAACAATCTCTTTATCTCTTCACTTTCTTACCTCAGCTTTTATGCTATTTTAAAACTGGGATAAAGAAGTGCTAGGTACTCTGAAATAAATGCTAGACTAATTCTAAGATTTCAATGAATTCCTTGCATTTTTTGCAACCTTATATGGGACTACAGGAAAAATAACAAAGCAACAACTGTTACTTCTCTGATTTTTTTTGAGGACCAACTGTTTTTAAGGAAATACTAGTTACACCTAGAGATACTCAGACAGGGAGGTTGTGTCAGTAGGTTGTTTTGCCCTATGTATACAATTTGCTTACCCATACATGAGGTGTAACCATCAGCACAAACCAAGTATTTCCACAGAAACAGCAGAATTAAGAGGCTCATTGTTTCAAATGGAACACATTTTCTTGGACTTAAATTTATAAAATACTTTTAGGATGTGGAACATGTAAGTGCTCTAATCAGAGGAATTAATCTTCACAGCTTCCATGACTACAAGGCATTCTACAGGATGCAAGAAATGATTCAGAAGTGGCTTCGTACAGTCCAGCACTAAGTCAACTAAAAACATCAAAAAAGCAAACCACCACCAGAATTTTTAAGATGAGGACTTTTACATAAACTTCTAACTAGACAACTGGTAGAATTTTCTTTGTGATAATGGGTCTGAACTTCCAGCTGTATACATGAAATGTAGGAGTCATTTTCCATTCCAGCTAGGAAGTGACTGTTTGTTTCAACTCAATTAAAACATTATTCTAAATGAACTTTATGTCTACACTGAAAAGGCTGCCTTTCTGAGTCCTGTTACTTTTATCAATACCTGGTTTTCTTGCAGGAAATACAGGAATTAAAAAAACAGTTTGCAAGCATTGACAATATAGAAGTCGAAATTAGGAGGGTTGACTGTTAGGCTAAAATAAGTTTTTATCACCTTTCTATTAAAAGTTTGAGTTAAGTTCAATAATTGTTAAGCTCAATAATAGGAAAGTACTATGTTCACTTTCATTTCCGTTCCAAAGAAATGAAAGTTGCACAAATAACATGTCTTTTTTTTAAAAAATAGTTTTTAAATGAAATGCCTCATCCTTCCAAGGAAAGGAGCAATTATATGAACAGTGAAATAATTACATGTGCTTGTAGTGTAGATAGATATCCACAATGTAATTATGTCACTGAGAGAAGGAAGAGAGAGTAACAGAACCTCCTTCTGTCCTGGTGCTTTGCTAAAGAGCTTGTATTTTCCCAGTATGACTGCTCTGAGGACAAGTTCAGGGACTGAGAATCTATCCTGCCCATCCAGGGGCATTGTGAATGTCATGTGCTGACTGCAGCCAGCAGCAGTACCAAGAGATGGGAGAAAATGTGTCTTTTAGGGTTATGAGAGTGAAGGCAGGTGGTTTACTTAATGCAGTAGAAGTGAGAAGTGGGTGAAATGGCTGTGGTTAAAGAACAACAGATGACACAAAAGGAACAGGAGACCATAAAAACAAAGCCAATCCACGCAGGCCTGTGTATTATCTGTCCTCTTCCTAGTTTGATGCTGACATGGAGCTTCAGTTTATCCATTCCCTTGAGTATTTCTGGACCAGTTATGAGCAACAGTAAAAAAACTGTTAAGTGAATGCAGCTGTACATGAGTCAGCTGCATTTTGTCACAGTAATGTTGCAGAGGAAAGGAAGAAATGTTATGCTCATTATTTTGGTAATTAGCTGTTGGTTGTATTGGTTTACAAGTGTTTAACATGCTTTGTTAACCTGCAAAATAGCAAGGATCTGAAAGTTGTGCTTGTTTGTCTTATCACCCAACATCCTCTTCAGCTGCACACTGTCATCCATTTAGAACCTCCTTGTGTCACAGTCTGAGAGTAAATTCTGACCTTGGAATCCCTAACAGAAGTATCTGAACCAGACTAGGCATCCATGATTTATTGTGTTTGTTTAATAAGAATACTATTGATGTTAATTATGCATACTACAGGAAAATAAATCCACTGAGCCTGAAGGCAAATTGGATATCTAAATACTTAGAGTAATACTGAGTCATAAAACCAAACTGTTAATGATTTTTGGGGTTTTTTGCCTGAAATGTTTCTCTTCTGGTTCTAAGACTTCAACCCACCAGGTGATTTTCACTTTGAAATACAGGGTATTATAAAGTAACTAATATATTTGGATACTATAATTTCTTTTTAGAAATTTTACTATCAAAGGATGAATATCTAGCACTTACCTTTTAGAGCTATATTGAGTAGCAATTGCCAATTATTATTCATTATTTGCTGATGTATGTATTTAGGAATCAGCTGAAACTATTTTCAGTATAAAAATGGCAGAAGCATCCACAGGAGTATCGTATGAACTACCATATTCTATGTAACTATCATTAATCAAGACACAGTAGTACCATGAAGGAAATTCAGACTCAGTCAAAAGCTTTTGAGATGGGCAGGAGGACACAAATACTTGATTTTTGCCTTCAAAATCCTCACTTATTTGTGAAAGTTGCATTTGTGCAAATTTTAGAAGCTCTGTGACATTCAGGAAGAATGAGCAGTACCAGCTGATTCTGTGTTACGTGGTATGATTTAACCTGACACACCTCAACAATCCATCACAAACCTGAGAACCCGTGTTTCTATTTGAGAGCAACAACCGCCTGAGGCTACTACACGTAGTTCTGGCAGGACAGTCAGTATCCTGAAGTACTGCAAAATCTTAAACAACATTTACAGCTACTGTAGCTAATGCAATTCTGCTGCTCATTTTAACAGTAAAAGTTATCTGCTTCATCTACTGTGCTGTAACAAGTAAATCCTGCTGGTTCTGTTTGACAAGGCCTGTATGATAAAACACGTGCAAATATGCACACACAACTAAACTGTATCTGCTCTATAAATTTACCTTAAATAACAACTTTATATACTTAACACAAGTAGAAGTTGCTCTTAATATAGAATCCTAAGGAAGGTTCATCATCATCTTTGCCCAAAGTAATTTTCTCCAAAATAACTCTGTCCTTTCTGATGGCTCAGTTGTACAACACCCCTGTTGACAAAACTTTCACAATCTTTGGGTGATTTGTCATGACATAATCTTAAAGTGAAAGTTGTTTGTTCTCATATGCAGGTTATGATGCAAACACTGAGTAGATATGGACTCTCAAAAGCATCCCAGATTGCTTAATGAAATAATGCCAATCAATGAATTCCCTGATAGGAGCAGGGAGGGGAGGGAAAGGGGAAATTCATGCTTGTATCTGAAGTTGAACTGTAGCTGTAATGGCAATTAATCAGTTCAGGGGGTTTAGTAATAAAGGTACCATTATCTTTTGTGGCAGTGACAAACTGGGTTGGTAACTGGGAAGAAGACAGAGTGGGAGAGCTGGGACACGTGATTTCCAGATGGGTGAAAGAAGCCAGATGCAACTGCTGGAAATCTGAGGGTTAGAAGGGGCCAAAAAAAGGCAATAAGTCAGTGGATTTTAGGGTGCAATGAAAAAGCTCCTCAGAACTTCAGAACCATCTGAAATGAGCTGAATGGGAAATAGGAGGATCCTGGGTAACTCTGAAGTGGAAAGGGGTACCAGGAAAAGCAAATCAAATAGGGAGTTATGGTGAGAAGTTTCATGGACAAATTTGACGAGGAAGAGAATCCCTCCTTGGTCCTCTTTCTTCGTTATCTTTTTGTCCCATGGTCTCTTCAAATCCCAGTAACTACACGACTGCCATCTTGACCTCCCATCTTCTTTTTGGATCCCTCTTTTGCTTTCCCAAGCAAAGACTAGAAGACCAGAAGAACTAAGGCTGCAGACTATTCTCTGGTGAGGAGACTTGCTAGATGGGGCAGCTGCACTTGGTCTTAAACAAGAGTACAACAGAGAGAAAAGATTAGGTGAAGCTGCAATCCTTGGAACTAGAGGTAAAAGCAGAATTACATTTAGTCATACTGTAGAAATAAAGGGGGACAGCTTTGGGAGGATGACTTTGCTAGATTTATTTTTTTTCAAGTCTTGCTGATTTGTTTTGCTATTTCTCATATTAACTCTGATATTTATGCCATTTTAGAAGCAAGTGTCAAGCAGCAAGAGCAAATATGACACTTTCTGAACAGTTTGCTAAGGGCTGAACTCTTTATTTAAAGGAAGTGTTTATACGTCCCCATTTGGAATCTAACAACCTACAAAATGGGTGAGGGGTAAAAAGCCCAGTGACTCATTTACTGCTTATACTAAAGAATACTGAGAGGGATTGTCACAGAGGCTTCAATCCTGAATCCATGGACTCCATGCCATTAGGACATGCTGTGAAACAGCCTGGCAAAGTCAGGTACCAGCACGAGTCTCTCCCTGGCGTATCTTCGAAATCACCTCTCACGTGGCAGTGAGCTCTGCCTTGTACATCAGAATCTCACCTGAGTCCTGGTGGTACCTTTCCTATCACCACAGTGTGTGAAAATCTTGCATGAGGACATCCTGCAGTTCTCTGTGTGAAGGAATTTCCCTTGGTGCACAAGAGTCAAACACTAAGGCTGTCCACCAAAACTATTCTCAACAAGTTCTGACTCTCAGGAGCTCCCTTTATGCTTAAACCATCGACCCTTCTTGCTGCTTTCTCAAGGTGAATTAAAAATTCCAGTGTTCTGATCCTAAGCACTGCTTGAATTAGATACACATGTGAGCAAAGAAAACTTATGTCTAATTATTGGTAAATACCTTTTTAATTATAAATGTGCTGTGGCGATGGAAAACAAAAATCCTGCTCCACTTACACATAAAGCTTCGGGAAAAACAAACCAAATCAAATGCAACCCTATGATTTTTCTTGTACCTTTTTAGCCAATCAGCAGAGAAGTTAGAATATTTTCACTACAATATTATTAAAACTGTTATGGTAGGTCAGGCAATTTTTTTGATGTTTACTTCTATAGAAAACACAACAAAAGGATGGAACACTGATGTGTGATTGACCCATGTGACTAAATACATTTTCCTCATAAAATTAAAGGCTATAACTTCTCTTTAAACTTATGACTGTTCTCTGATTGAAAATGTGTGTGTTTGCACTAGGAAAATGTAACAGGACACAAGGAAGAAACAAAAATTTGAATTATGTGAGCACACATGGCTGTTTACACATAACAAAATCCCTATTCTTTCACACCCCCCCTTCCTTTTACAGGTAATTCTGCCTGCTGTATGTTGAAAAACACCAGTGGAGTCTTCTTGATCAAATGCCAGTACTTTTCTAATCTATCATTCAGATACCACCCATCAATACAATGTCACAGTGTCACATATGCTTAAGTCTAAGCAGTGAATTAAATTAACTGACTGTACTACATTTATACAGATTATTACCAGGAATTATGTTTGCTTAAAAGCTCAGTTTAAAGGAAGAAAACTCATTCATTGCCAAGACAGAAGCTATTCCTTAAAATTAGTATGTTCCCATACAGCAGGCCAGATATGTCACTGGAATAAGTGGAAGCTCAAAACCAGAAGGAACTTCCATTTTGAAACCAGTAGGTGTAATTTTCGTACTGAGTTTTCAAGTGTGTAATGGTCCTTGTACAGCTAAAACATTTCAGATGTTGGATGCCTCAGATTACAAAGGTACTTGGTACTTTAGGTGCAAGCAAGTGAATCTCATAGCACTGAAATAATCTGCAGCAACCATCACATTGCACACATCGCACTGCCAGGGACACCCTGTCCCTGAGAATTCAGTAATACAAAATGGGACCTACACTAAACACTCATCTTGAAGTCATCCAAGATGGCCAACAGGAAAAACTATGGACAAAGCAATCCTCATTAGCTCATTCTTGCCCAGGAAACTGAAAGCCTTTCAAAAGCTGAACCAAGAACTGAAATCCTGTTTCCCTGCTCCATAACACAGATCAACACTCACAACGCTGACAGAGTTTGGGCCAAGACGGAGTTCATTGGATAGAGATGTAAATCCACATCTATCACCTCCACTCACTCCTTGCTGGGCTACACAGTATGTGGTGTGAGGGCTACAGACATGATGGCTTCGTGGAAAGAAGGAAGCATCTCCCATTCCTGATAATTTTTAGCCTAATACTCTTGAAGTTGAAAAGTAAGCCTAAAGCCCTTCCAGCCCAAGAAAACAAATGTCCTGCTATCCTGAGTGAATCCCCAAGGTATCAGAAAACCAAACAAACCCTGTTGTGTACAGTTCTGCACAGTAGGCAGATTCGGAGGAGGTGCAGACAAGCACTTTGGATAGATCCTGACCCAGTAAGGTGCCCTGGAAGCACCCAGCTCCTCTGAACAGAGAAGTGACAAAGCACTTCTGCACATTCAGAGGAAGATGAGAAGTGACAGTCACACAGGAACTATCTCCCAGGCTTTGCTCATGTTGGCACAAGGCCAGTGGTAGAAGTATAGGTTTCTGGTCAGCCATGGGGGGAGCCAGCAGAGCCGAGCTGAGATGGAATTCTGTGAGAAGGACGGGGATGTGGCTGCAGCTCCAGATTGAGGAGAGAAAACATAATCAGACCCACTGATAGCTCATTTGTTTCTCAGCTTCGCTGAATGCCTTTGCTGTTAAAGCCGTGGCAACACAGGAACATTTTGCCTCATTCACTGTAGCCCTCCTAAAGAAACTAAATCTACAATCCAGTTCATTTTCAGAAAAGTAAAATTCAGGAAAGAAACCTCTACCAAATTCTCTTATTTCTAGCAGCAATAACCTTCAGCAAGAGAATTAAATTGGCAGAAACTTTGTATGTTATCCCCAACAAGCAAGTGTGCTGGATTCCAAAGGGAATAGAGAGCCACACTTTCAGCAGAGCAAATGCCTGGTGTCCACTGCCCTCCACTTCTGCCCGTCAGGGCTAAGGCTTATTACTGCAAATATGATGTGGTTTTTACAGAAGTTTTAACAGATTAATAGATTCCAGTAATCAATATAACCAGTTTTCCATAATCAGGCCTCATTATCATGTCCATGCTACCGATGAGCAGCTGCTGCCAGCTGCTACAAACTTCCAACAATGCCTTTCTGCTGTTGTAAATTCCTTTTCCATCTGTCAAGCGTAAGCTCACAATGACAATGATGTACAGTCATTGTGGTGAATGGATAGTTCACCACAGCAAAGTCCATCATCATCAAGTTTCAGTAAGCTTATGTCATGTATCACATACAAAGTTTAAAAAAAAAGCTGGAAAAATATGTATTACATATAATTACAGTTGCCTGCTCTAGTGTCTGTTTGCAGAGGACATGCTCAGGACTGTTCAGTAGGACAAGAATTGTTTCAAATGAGGTTCTGCAGGTCCCTTCTGCCAAGACTCAAAAAAATCAGAGGCATCTGCCCTATAATCAAATAAGGAAGTTAAGCCATAATGAGCTACTTCAGATGGTTACAATTTACAGCAGTCCTAACTTCCACTGAGTAATCACTGATTATCACTGGCCTTCACTGAAGTCATCCTGAAGTATTTTTGTTAATGATCCAAGCTATCCACACCAACAATTTATGCCAACATCATTCCCAATTACCTTCTGTCTGAATAATGAGTTATTTTGATACCAACATTAACTTGTTTTTAGTTGAAAATATTACTGTTGCATAAATGGTCAAGGTAATACACAAATGCAAAAGGTGACCTTGAAAAACTAAAACTTTGAAAAGCTCTCATTGAGATTAAATAACAATGAATGCATGGTAATACAATTTGAAGAAAAACAGAAATCAGCTTATGTAACAAGTGACTCAAATACAGAAATTTACTATTTGTCTGAGTAGTTTCTGATGTTACAAATACAAAATGTCAGAATCTTTTATTTCTTCCATGTTCAAGAACTTGGAGTTACAGATTGGAGAGCTCAAACCCTAAGGGGAGCTGGTGCTTGCTGTACATGTACTTGCTGCACATCTTCTGTGTATCCAGAGAAGGGAACGGAGCAGGGGACGTTCAGCCTGGAGAAAAGGAGGCTCAGGGGGGATCTTCTCACTCACTACAACTCCTTGACAGGAGGATGTAGCCAGGTGGGGTTGGTCTCTTCTTCCAGGTTACAAGAGATAGGACAAGAGGAAAGGGGCCCAAGTTGCACCAGAGGAGGTTTATTTTAGATATTAGGAAAAAATTTCTCCTCTGAAAGGGTGGTCTAGCACTGGAACAGGCTGCCCAGGGAAGTGGGGGAATCCCTGTCCCTGGAAGTGTTCAAAAAACACGTGGATATGGCACTTGAAGACATGGTTTAACTATGAACAAGGTGGTGCTGGGTTAATGGTTGGACTCGATGATCTTAAGGGACTTTTCCAGCTTAAACAATTCTATGATTCTATTCCCAGATTTCTACAGAGCAGGAATTGAAAAAGCCAGCTGGCACTTAACTGCCACCTTTGGTAAACAAGAGGAAGAGCCAGAGGAGTTCACCTATTGCTCAGATAGACACAAAACTTGAAACCATATTACTAAAGGACATGTTCAAAAACAGCTTTATAAAGGTGTGAGACAAAGTTAGGTAAGATAGAAAGTATCTCGTAAGACCATTTCTGTATTACAGGGTGACTTGATTTCTGTTACCAAGGGCCTTAGACACTGAGCAAAACACTTGGTAGGATAGTCCTCCCCCCAAGACATAACAACTTGAGAATTAAACACATAACATAGGAATATATACTTGTATGTACTTGCACACTTCCAGTTATAATCTAAACATCTGTGAAGTAAAAAGATTAATACAATCCCTAAATCACTCCATCTTCCAACAATGTACCATATTCCCTACCACACTCTGAAGTGCAGACTAGGATTTTCACTCTCTCTCCACAAAACATTTTTACTTTACCTTCAAGTAAGTTATTGTACCAGAGTAATTTCAGAGTTCTCCATGGACTCTCTGGATATCAGCAGCACTTCATAAAGAACTTCTCTTTGACTCAAAACTGCAGATTATGTCGTGTTCAACTGAGAGCCATATATATAAAATTAAGACTTTGAGCTCGCCTTTTTGATTTTGATTATCTAAAACTGGTAATATAAAGAATTTTGGCGAGAGAGGTGACTTTAATTGTAAAGATTGACTTTATGGCATAGAATGTTCTTTTTCAAAGGTCTCCTGTCATGGTTTGAGATAGCCCCAACATCCAATTCCTTAGCTCCATTCCCCCTCCTACATCTCAACCTAATGTGAGATGGGTTTTTCCAGACAAAACACACCAGACTCAAAGTGGGGAAAGGGAATATATTACAATGACTGTACAAATAAATACCATATCACATTATACACATGATCACAAACTATTTCTACCATGACATATGTATTTACAATGGATCAGATCTCTTCTCCCCTCCAAATAAAAGTCCAGGAGGGAAAGAAGGACAGATCCCTTCCAGTCTCTGAACAGCAGCATCTTCTAAGGCAGCAGGTTGCTTCTTCTCATGCATGCAGCAGCTGATAGCTGGATTTCTGCCAGCATCCACGAGGGAGGTATTCAAGCTCCCTCGGCCCCATCGCCTCACAACCGGGGGGTCTTCCGTGGGCTTCGTAACCCCAGACAAGGTCGTTTCACCACGTCATATCACGAAGACACAGGGGGGTCTTCGTGACGGTCTGGTATCTCTTGCAGGGCCTCTGTGCCCTGTCTCTCAGGCTGCCACTGTGGCAGCAGTGCGAGGGGGGGAAAGCCAAGGTCAACTCCCCCTGCATTCCTCTCGGAGCTCTCTAGCTCCTTTCTACAGTGCATGTCGCACTTCAAGGCTCTTTCAAGTAAGAGTCCATCATCTTCCTCCTTCCAGGAGGTCTCAAAGGAGTTTTGGGGATCTGGTATCAGTCTTACCCCAAGAACTCTGTAGCTCTCAGCTGCTGGCTCTCCTTTCCTCGACTCTCCTTCCAGGAGTCTCCTCTGCAGTGCTGCATGTTGCTTCTGCTGCTTCTTCAGTTCAGGTTCTTATCTCTGGCTCTCTGCCACTGTTTCTCTGGTCAGCGTCGGCTGCTGCTCTGTGCCCATGGAGAAAACATCTCCCGGCATACTACAGGCACCTAGCCCAGCTTTATGCTGTTCCAGGTCCCTGCAGCCCCAGCCAGGGGCTGGGAGGGGCCAGAGGCCCCAAGGGGCTCAGAGCCCCTACCTCGTGGCTCTACAACATGGCCACCTCTCCTACAACCCAAACTACAACTCTCCTTTTCCGGTCTGGTTGTGGTATGTTTACATTTCTGCAGGAGCGCCCATTGGGCAGAACTTCAAAACTTCCAGGGGTTTCCACCCCTTGGGGTCTACCACTTCTCTTAGCCTCTGGGGAGAACAAGGTTCAAACCACTACAACACTCCACCCCTCGCTCCTGCGAAATGTCAACATATCACAACAACTGAAAAAAAACTCTAATCAACATTCAATCTTCAATAAACTAAAATATAACTAAAATCTCTCTACTACACATCAATATAGCATCATCACAAACTTAACTCTACTCTTAATACTTAACTTACATTACTATAGTATTACTTACTCTACAATGGTACAGTCTGTGTTTTGTCTGGAAAACTCTTTCTGTTACCACAAGCATCATGGCTCTTATCTCTCTCTCTCTCGATGGTTCACAACCATCCTCTGCTACCATTTATGTCATGGTTTGAGATAGCCCCAACATCCAATTCCTTAGCTCCATTCCCCCTCCTACATCTCAACCTAATGTGAGATGGGTTTTTCCAGACAAAACACACCAGACTCAAAGTGGGGAAAGGGAATATATTACAATGACTGTACAAATAAATACCATATCACATTATACACATGATCACAAACTATCACTACCATGACATATGTATTTACAATGGATCAGATCTCTTCTCCCCTCCAAATAAAAGTCCAGGAGGGAAAGAAGGACAGATCCCTTCCAGTCTTTGAACAGCAGCATCTTCTGAGGCAGCAGGTTTCTTCTCATCTCATGCAGCAGCTGATAGCTGGCTTTCTGCCAGCATCCACGAGGGAGGTATTCAAGCTCCCCCGGCCCCATCGCCTCACAACCGAGGGGTCTTCCGTGGACTTCGTAACCCCAGACAAGGTCGTATCACCACGTCATATCACGAAGACACAGGGGGGTCTTCGTGACGGTCTGGTATCTCTTGCAGGGCCTCTGTGCCCTGTCTCTCAGGCTGCCACCGTGGCAGCAGTGCAAGGGGGGAGAGCCAAGGTCAACTCCCCCCGCATTCC